>NC_141698.1:52495607-52673194 GCF_964263255.1 Lissotriton vulgaris | reverse complement strand
TGGCAAAAGGACTCAGTGTGCCATATAAGAACTGGCTCTCCCACCTTACTGGCTACAAAACATGAAAGGGAAGTAGAGGGAAGGGAACTAGTTTTATATAGCGCGAACTCGACCCAAAGATATCAGAGTGCTTTCCATGATGTTGCTATTACAGATGGACACAATCATTTGGTTAGGCACGGGGAGATTAAGTGATGTGCCCAGGGTCACAAGATGTTGAGCGTCCCTGCCGAGACTCTAACCCGGTTCACCAGCTTCGACGTTGACTGCTCTAGCCTTTAGGCCACACCCTCTCCCCTTGCCCCATACCTTGCCCCGGTTCGCAGTTCTGCAAGACCTGCTCTGCTATTGGTGAGCAACGGAATCTCTCATCACTTTAGGGTTTCCTCAGTCCATGGTTACCATCGGCACATCTTTGATTTACTAATATTATCTCCACATCTATGTATCTTTAACATAGATATACCATCAAGGTACATTTGTATTAAGTTAGGTGTCCCCAAACCTCTACATACATACCCGTCAATATTGTTGCCCACAATATTTTAGCTATGATTTTAAAGTATCACAATCTTCCCAGATAAATATTCAGGATACACACAATTTTCATGTAAATAGCAGCAGGGTTGAATACTCTATAAAGCAACAGACTTGAACTAGTAGAGGTGAAGTTACCAGCAACCAATTTAAATGTAATCTGTGCTCCAAAACCTCTTACCCTTTAACTGGACAGCAGCAATTTGTGAGCCAATCTACACTCTTACCTGTTATATACCTCTATATGGTACACATTTGATTGCTTTCGTTAGTATAAAAACCTATATTTCTCAGGGATATATTTTCTATATTTAGCTGAAAAGCGATGTCAAGGTGGTAGTTCGAAACCACTGTGAAGAATGATCCCTTTATCCATTGTTTATTCTACCTGCAGCCCATGAAACCAGTTCAAGAGAGCCCATTGTTGAGCTGAACCTTGCAGAGAACAGCTTCCACAAACTCTCTGTCCACCATACAAAATATATTTTTAACTAAGCAAAGCATGTACTTTTGACTTGGCGTCTACGGTCATCCCCAAACTTGTTGCCTCCTCCCCTTCAGTTTTGGTAAATTTGTTTTTGTTGGCTTTAGGACTCTATGTGCTTTACCACTGCTAACCAATGCTAAAGTGCTGGTGCTCATGCCCTAAAACATGGTAAAGTTTGCTTACACCAAATTGGCATATTTAATTTATTTATAGGTCCCTATTAAAATGGTATACCATATACCTAGGACGGATGTGTTACAACGCGAAATTTTACAACGCAGACCGTTACAACGCAATTTTTACAACGCAGGTTCCTTTACAACGCATACCTTTACAACGCAAGACATTACATAGCAGATGCTATTACAACGCATGCCATTACAACGTAAGTACAGGTAAGTATATTATTTTATTAAAATATGTAATTTAATAAAATTTAATTAATTAAATAAAAAAAAGAATAATAATTAATTTGTACTTATATATATTTTAAAGAATAGTTAATTTTTTTAAAAACTATTATTATTAAAGAACTATAATAATAAATAAAATTAATCTAAATATGTTTGTAAATTATTTTAAATTATTTATTTAAAAACTGAACCTTAAAAATACCCCTGTACCCCAAAACCCAAACCCAACCCTGAACCCTAAAAATACACCTGTACCCCTAAACCCAAACCCAGCCCTAAAACCTAAAAATACCCCTGTACCCAAAAACCCAAACCCAGCCCTTAAACCTAAAAATACCCCTGTACCCCAAAACCCAAACCCAGCCCTAAAATCTAAAAATATCCCTGTACCCCAAAACCCAAACCCAGCCCAAAAACCTAAAAATACCCCTGTACCCCAAAACCCAAACCCAGCCCTAAAACCTAAAAATACCCCTGTACCCCAAACCCCAAACCCAGCCCTAAAACCTAAAAATACCCATGTACTCCTAAACCAAAACCCAGCCCTAAAACCTAAAAATACCCCTGTACCCCAAAACCCAAACCCAGCTCTAAAACCTAAAAATACCCCTGTACCCCAAAACCCAAACCCAGCCCTAAAACCTAAAAATACCCCTGTACCCCAAAACCCAAACCCAGCCCTAAAACCTAAAAATACCCCTGTACCCCAAAACCCAAACCCAGCCCTAAAACCTAAAAATACCCCTGAACCCCAAAACCCAAACCCAGCCCTAAAACCTAAAAATACCCCTGTACCCCAAAACCCAATCCCAGCCCTAAAACCTAAAAATACCCCTGTACCCCAAAACCCAAATCCAGCCCTTAACCCTAAAAATACCCCTGTACCCCAAAATCCAAACCATATTTATAAAATTACTTAAATTAAATTATTATATATATAAAATTACTTAAATTAAATTATTTTATTAAAAAAATAATAAATAAATTATTTTATTACAATAAAATATTTTAGTAATAAAAAAAAGGAAAAATAAATAAATTACTTACCTATACTTACGTTGTAATGGCATGCGTTGTAATAGCATCTGCTATGTAATGTCATGCGTTGTAAAGCCACGCGTTGTAAAGGAACCTGCGTTGTAATGGTATGCGTTGTAACGGAGTGCGTTGTAAAAGTTGCGTTGTAACGGTGGTTTCCCCCTAGGGCTGGTAAATTGAATGGTACCAATGGGCATGCAGCACTCATTGTACTAACCATTTAAGTAGCCTTTTTGAACATGTCTTAGGCCTGCCATTGCACCCTATGTGCAGTTTGAAACTGACAAATGAAACCATTTGCCAGCCCTAAAACTCAGTTTTTTATAATACATGTCACCCTTTAGCTAGAACCTACACAGCCCATGAGGCAGGGTGAAGTGTACAGACATGTACTTTTAAGTTTTACATGTCCTGGTAGTGAGAAACTCCCAAATACATTTACCTTACTACATTTAATAAATTATACATTTTGTTTGGGAGCAGGTGGAAATGTTAAGTTTGATGTCTAAGGAATTGTAATGTAAAACTCCCTTTAATGGTAAAATTGGATTTTAAGTCACAATTCTGAAAATCCAACTTGAGAAACTTGGCATTTTGTTGCCCAAAACATTTGGTGCCTCTTTGCTTGTTCACATGACTGTGAATAATTGGCAGTGGACCTTTATGTATTTCTCCAAGACAGTTATACAAAAGAGGGATTAGATGTTGGGCGGATAGGCTATCCTAGAAGGATGAGGGGGAGGAGCTGCACACAGCCCCACTTGCACTTCAGAGGGACTGCCTCAGCTCACACACAAAAAACCTTCACACTAGCCTATTTTGACTGCAGACAGCCTGGGACAAGGGCAAGGAGGCAATATATCACAGAAATATCTGTGGGGGAAAACTCCAGAAATCTTTCCATTTTGAAGTTGGCATCAGGTATAAAATCAGAACCGTCATGCCCACACTTCAGTTAATTTCTGAACCCGTGGAAGGACTCTCAGAGGACCTCCCTACTGCCTATGGCCTGCCTTGTACTTCATAGGACTGCCGTGCAGCACCAATAGGACTATCCTGCTGCCTGAAGCCTGCCTCGTACCCTCAGAGACTGCCCTGCTCTTTTAGATCTGCTTTCTTGCTTGAATCCAAGACTTTCATAGAGACCCCAAGAGCTAGTTGGCTGGCCTCCTGATCTGAGCCTCACGGACATAAAAGGATCCAAACATCTTGAACTTGAACCTGGACCCACTCTAAGTCCTGACTCTCCAAGTGGTGCCTCTCCAGTCCTGGACTCTTGGTAGTGGTACTAAAGCTGCCAAGATAGCCCAAATCTACAACCTGGGACTTAGAACATTTTATGACAAACAAGTGCTCTGAGAACTGACAGGAGGCATGCACCTGCATGTTTGCTGATCCACCAAAGGTGCCTTAACTCTCGGCCTTACTTTGCAGCTGCTCCAGCTAAGTACTACTCACAGAAGCAAAGCCTGTTCGGCGCCTCCTTGCAGAAGGGGTGTCCCATTGCCAGCTGCAGCCTGAAGCTGTATTCCACTGGAGACTTTTGACTTCCATAAAAGAGACTAAGTCCGAACATAGAACTCTTCACCACAACTTTATCCAGCAGCTCCCTAATGATGGCGCCTTCTCCCCAGAAACCACTGGCTACCTGCCCGCTGAACTTTACCTTCTCAGACATGGTTCTTCAAAAATTCTTCTTAGTCTGAAGGTAAATGGAGACCAGTCCCAATCCACTTCATGAATCCGAACTGGGCTCCACTGTGTTCAGTCATAACTGTTGATTTTGCACCAGTCTCATGCGACTACATGTTTGCACTTGCTGTTTTGATCTATTAGGTACTATTTTTGAATTTCAACTTTAAAAGTTCACAACTCTGGTTCTACTGATTGGATTTCCGTTGGGTTGTGTCAAATAATTTATTAAAATGTACTCTATTTCTTTTATTGATGTGGGATTTTTCTTGTGTTATGTTTTCACTTTATTACTGTTTAAGTGCTGCATAAATACTTTAAACATTGCCTCTAAGATAAGCCTGACTGCTTTTGTGGCAAGCTAACAGAGGGTTAAGAATAGCTTAAATTAAGAACTTTTTTGGGATTCACTTGGACAAGGATTGTGGCTGTTGGTTGAGCAGCATTTTGCCCCCTCAGCCAGCAACTCAATTTCTCACAATGCATGTTGTACCATTCTAAATTCTTATGTTATTTCTCATATTGTTTCTACGGAGACTCAAACAGTAGAGTCTAGAGTTTAACTTATTGTTTGCAATAAACATTTCCCTAGTCAGAAATTATAAATTCAAGTGAACTGCTCGGATATGAATATGTACTATAAAAAACGCAGGTAATGTATACTGTGGTCTTATATGGGTCTTTGCTGAAAACATTGATGCCCTTTAACAAATCCACACAAGACTTTCCCCAAAAACATACCTCCACTCTGGGTTTTTCATGACAAATTTTGAGCAGATCTACTGAGCAGGAGCTAGAAATGGCTGTGGGGCTTCTAAAAGTGACATTTCAAATTTCAATTCACAGAGGCTTATTTGTTATTCGATACAGAAAATACAGCTGAACAGAATTACAGAATACTTGGTATAAAAGCAGAAATGCCTTTGCTTGGTTTGCTGCAAATCTAGTCAGCATTTTCTGAGAAATTATTTATTAGATTGTCATTTGCTGGGCATGAAATGGTTAAATTATAGAAATATCTCGACCATGAAGACATGGATATCTGCAAACCCAATTTAGCAGACCTTTGCAGATTGATACATGATTTCGATGTTCACATCTGAATGGTCCAGTGAGCTTTCTCTGTTGTTGGCCATTTTGGCTTTGCAGACCCCCAAAACTGGAATCATATGATTGGTTGGCCGAAACTTAAGGAAAAAGTTTGCAGCTGCCATTGGAAGATGCAGGAACTTGGGGCCATATTATCAAGGGGGTTTATCTCCGCTTTTTTGGCTTTTAAAGCCAAGAAAGCGGAGATAAAATTATCTCCCTATTACCTAGCTGTCGCTAACACCAGTTAGCGACAGCTAGTAGGAGATAGCGACCATCTTGGGCCCCACTTTGCATGTCAGTGATATTTATCACTAATGACATGCAAAGTGGGCGTGCCAAGATGTTAGCGACTGAAAACAGTCGCTAACATCGCTATCTCCTCTTACCAACTTTTGGAGATATTCGCGCTAAGCGCGAATATCTCCAAAAGCTAACACCTGCCCTGAGCAGTTCCTAGCCATGTTATCCAATGGGAGGTGGATAACATGGCTAAGAGCATTAGCTCGGTAATGCATGAATATCGCTAACTTTTAAGCGATATTCATGCATTGCAGCGATTTTTATCGCATTTGCGATAAACCTTGGTAATACCATGGTTTGTTTGCGGTAAAAATCGCTGCAGCTCAGCGGTAAATTTTTGTCTCTAACCAAGCAATAGCGATAATTATTGCTATTGCTTGGTAATATGCCCCTTGGTTTTTCTCTTTGGTTTTGACATATATTTGTAAACTAAACACATTTTCATTGTTTCTAATGTTTTCTTTTTACTCTTTGTAAGATGCTAATATGGGAACTGAGCATATTAGCGCTAAGGCCGAGGAGCGTTTCCCCACAGGAAAAATAAAATGATACTGACACCATGTTATTAGCAGTTTATTTTTAGTAGTGGCACTGTAAGTGTGGGGCGGGGGGCTGGCTGCCCACATTGCAGGGAGAGGAGTGGTGGGCACTCTCTTAGTGTGCATGACGGTTTGGCCAGCCGTCTCGGACTGATCAAACCATCATGTGCACTAAGCATGTTCTCCACCGACTGAATTGCACAGCCAGAGTGAAGAACATGCACCGGCTCCCAGCCCCGGTCTGAGCACCCAACCACGGCGCTTACACCAATCACAACGCTGCTATCATGCTGGTGACAGCAGCATCGTGATTGGCTAGGGGAGTCTGGGAAGCTGGGTGCTTCTTGTTTCCTACATCATGGACCCAAAGAACGAGGAGAGCTTCTCGCTGGGAAGGTAAGATACAATTTTATTTTCCTCATTTCTTTTTTTAAACCCACCGCCCCACCACTACTGCCCCGTAACAGCCACTACTGAAGCACATGTAATACATTGAGTGATGTTTTTTAACTTAACTGTTAGAGCCATATTTAAGAATTAATTAACATGTTTAAAGAATTTCTAATGTGTGGAAAGACTAGCCAATAAAAGAAGTTGTATTTTGAAAAAATAGGTGACAAATATCATTTTCTATTTGTGAACCCTGCAAATATGTCCCCCTACAAATGACTATAGGTCTTCATTAAAAACAAATGGGCAAAGTAAGTAACACGTTCAGTTATGTGATATATTTTTTTGGGTGGTCGGTGATATAGGTTTTAACCAACCAGAGCTCAATATTTTTACTAATGAGTGTTTTATCTTTCAACCCGAAACCGGTCCCAGGATGCTTATTTCCGGTCTAGGGAGCACCGGCTTGATAGTTGGGGCTGATCTGTTCCCATGTGGAGCGGGGTCAAGACTGATTTACAAATGGCGGGGTCCAAACTGGGGTGGCGTAGTAAGCAAAAGAATTATGGATTTAACCCAGATCTCTTGACTGGGGGTGAATGTTGGTTTCAT
This sequence comes from Lissotriton vulgaris, assembly GCF_964263255.1. Lineage (NCBI taxonomy): Eukaryota > Metazoa > Chordata > Amphibia > Caudata > Salamandridae > Lissotriton > Lissotriton vulgaris. The sequence goes on along the minus strand of NC_141698.1, from coordinate 52,666,094 downwards.
TCAGCATTCCATTCATCATTTGTTGAGCAGCACTTATCTTTTAAGTGGCCATTTATTTCAAATAATATTACTTTTTTGCTGGAACTGGCTGGGTCCTAATTGGGGTGGCGTAGTGAGCAAAAGAACGATGACTTTTAACACAGACGTCTTGACTGGGGGTGAATGTTTGATTCATTCAGCATTCCGTCCATCATTTGTTGCCACAGCACTTTTAGCCCTAAGTGGGATATGTATGCTCAGACATGGGTCCTTTGCTTACTGCGCCACTGGATTCAAGCTAGCCTGGCTGATAAGGGCTGTTAGCCCGAAAATGGTCCCAGGATGCTTTATTCTGGTCCAGGGAGGACCCGGCTTGGTATTTCAGGCTGGACGGAGGAGCAGGGTCAAGACTGATTTGCATATGGCTGGGTCAAATCTGGGGAGACAAGTGAGCAAAAGAACGATGGATTTAACCCAGATATCTTGACTGGGAATGAATGTTTGATTCATTCAGCATTCCAACCATTATTTGTTGTTGTAGCACTTATCTTTTAAGTGGGCATTTATTTTAAATGATTTTCATTTCTTGCTGGAACTGTGAGGTTGACTTACCACATTTCTCTAAACAGCTGCATATGAGAAGATCTTTGGAGTATTGGGCAGCGCAGGGTGCTGATGAGCATCAATTAATGTTGGATTTGGGTTGTGCTGGAGTTAAGTTGCAATGGTGTGTTTTTCATAGTATGAAATGGGCGGGCAGTGCTTCCAACAGTACAGAATGTTCCCATTCAGTGCCATCCCAATATACTGAAAGAATGAATAAAAGGGCCCTTGTAAAGCAAACTGTTACTCCAGGGAGTGTCCTGGTGCTCTGCTCCTCTACCGTCACTACATCGAAGGCTTAAACAGTTAATCCTGGTTAAAGAGCCATGTCTTGTTTCTTTTTTACTGAGAAATGGTTATGATGTTCCAAAGCTCAGAAGGTAGTTTATTCCAAGCTGAAGGCCCTAAAATTAATCACTTTACAAAGAAAGTAATGGTCTTGGATCTTCTTGGTCGCACCTTTGTTTTGTAATGAAGGGAGATCTTGCCTTTTTGTCATGCTTTGTAGCCCAATGTACTTTATTTTTTCAAACATTGCCCAACTTCAAAAGTGGTTTCTTTATTGCAGACTTTAAGCCAAATCTTGGGTGTACAGGGCGCAAAGGTTTCCTGACTTAGCTTGGAGATAACCAATTTAGCACTATTTGACATGGTCGTATAAATTATGACAATCCAGATTTGTGTTGCAAAGGTGGATCATCCTACTGATATTGGTAATGCTGTAATTTTTAGTAATTTTTAGGCCTGGGCGGTAAACTCCGCTCTGTTCGAGGAGTTTGCAGAGTTGTCTGCACTCCGCGCTCCGTGGAGCATGCGGAGTGCAGAAAACAGTGATTTGTTTAGTGCAGTAGAGTTTTTCCCCCACTCACGAACGGTATGTTCACGAGCACGAGCTGTTGCTATGTAGGAATTTCCACCCGAGCGGCAGGAAGGCCAGCGCGAACAGCAGTATGCCTACACTCTGCCACTTGCAGAACTGCGCGGAGTTATGCGTAGCAAAACTCTGCGAACTGCCCTTAGGCTTAGTAATTTTAAAGTGTTACCAGACATACTAGTTAATGGCCTCCACTAACATCTCTCCACACACCACTCAGGTGTTTTTATATCAACCGTATATATATATACTAGCAGCCTGCCCCGACCTTGTCCGGGTGCTTTCAGGCTTCTCCCTACCCCCGCCTGCCCCGACATTGCCCAGCAGCCCGTGCCCCCACCCGCCCCGTCCCCCGCCTGCCGCCTGGCCTGACCCTCGCCTGGAGGTGTTAGTCCCCGTCCCCCTCCTGCCCTGACCCCCGCCTGCCCCAACATTGCCTTTAGTAACTCCCCGTCCCCCGCCTGGGCCGATACCCGCCTGCTTACCTCATTCTCCGCTCCTGAGTGCAGGTCCTCGCCGCTCTGCTCCTCACCGCCTGTCCGCCGCCGCTCCTCCCCCGCACCATGTCCGCCTCTCCGCTGGTCTCTCACCGCCGCTGGCCTGTCCGCTGCAGCTCACGTGATCGCTCCTCCCCTACGCCATTTGGGGGGACTACTTTTTTAAAAAAAAAAATTTTTAAATAAGGTGTTTTTTTAAAGTTTATATAGCCTATAACCATCTACACACCCTGCCGATTTCTACGGTGCATCGGGTGTGTAGATTGGCGCAGTGGTTCCCGCGTTTACTTGCCTCAAAGCCTGCAAGTTTCTTCTTTATTATAGTAGTATAGATTGAATGGAACTTCACAAAATATATATGTCATCTTAATGAACTCCAATCACATACAAAATGTATATATATTTTTTTTAAGTATTTAATATGCTTTTAATCTATTTGGCAATATTACCTTCAAGCATCATCTTTGTATTTCATGGGCAGTGACAGTGAGAGAGTGAGACATTTACAAAACCTCTTGTCGCATTATGGGTATTGCCTGATCACGTAGCGCCCAAAAGTTCTTCTTGACCAACAAATTGGTTAATTATTAGTTACATTTTTCAGCATAAGATTGGGAATGTTTTTGGTTGGAGGCTTTCCGACAGACACTGTAGGTTTAAACTCCAACCGCCTGATTACCATGATGGTGGTCAGAGTTGGGGAATCTGACATGGTTCCATTGGCCTCAAGGAGTCCGTCGACCAGTTGGAAAGGCCTCATAATCCCTTTAGGAAGGCAATTCTGGCCATTAGGATTATGATGGCACTTGCCGACAGCAGTTCCATGTCAGCCTCTTTGACATGGATCTGCTGTCGGAAAGTGTCTTTAGTGGCCCCTAGCAGGGCTCCCTTCCCTACTGGCCCTCCGCATGTGACCCGTGCCCCCTTCACATCCCTGCACTGTGTGTCAGCCACACGGTGCAGGGATGTGTTAAAACTTTAATTTTTCAATGGGAGCTAGTGCTGCGGGTGGGTTTGGCCTGCCGCACAAGCTCCCATTGAAAAATTAAAGTTTTTGATTGCACCATGTACGGTCACATCCTAATTGTGGTGTCGGAAATGCCGACCTGAGGTCGGTTGGTTCCCCATCAGCAGCAATGTCCGACATTGTAATAAGGGCAAAAATGAGTTACATTTTCTTGAGCAAGTTGTTTAGCCATTGCTGTTAAACACAGCAAAATGTGCACAGTGGTTGATGCAATGTACGATTCTATCGGCCACATGCATCATTGTTGCAGTTTACGATTTCTTAATTGCGAAAATTAAGAAATCGCAATTAAGAAATCGCAAACGGCTTTGCACCAAGAAATCGCATTTTTTTTGCGATTTCTCAAATTTCCTTAATTGCGATTCACAATTTGCGAATAGCAATTAAGGAATCCCTTCCCATGGATTCCTATGGGCCAAGAGGCCCATAGGAATGAATGGGAAGTCATTTTCGATTTGTGATTCGCAATTTGCGATTCGCAAATTGAAAATGCAATTTCAAGGGTGCAGGGGGGGGTCCAAAGGACCCCCCCTGCACCCCTGAAATATAACTTTAAGTGCATTTTTCACACACACATGCCCCAAGGGCATGTGTGTGTGTAAAATGAAACTTTCAAAAATGCACTTTTGTGCATTTTTGAAAGTTGTCAAAAATTACCATGAAGGTCAACTTCATGGTAATTTACCTCTCCCTATTTGCAAATTCGTAAATTAAAAATGTTCATGCATTGCATTTAAGAAATCTCAAATTGCGATTTCTTAAATGCAATCGCAATTTTAGAAATCGCAACGTGATTGCGATTTCTAAAATTGCGAAAAACATGATGCATCCCAATTTTGTAAATTGCATTCGCAAACAGCCGAAAATTGCGATTCGCACCGTTTGCAAATGCAATTTACTTTGATGCATGTGGGTATATATATTAGAATATCTGCTTGGTGTCTGAGATAAAATGCATGTATTTAGCCAGCGAAGGTGTGCGAATAACCCACACTACCCATGAGTAACTTATATATCCACCTTGTGTTTGGTCTATTGCCATTGTAGAAGAGCCTCAACATTGATTCAATAAAACCTTTTCTGCAAAGTGATACTTCTTGAATGTGAAAGTAAATTTGTAATCACTGTGAGCTAAATCATTGGCCACATTTGTGAGATTTGGTGTGTCTATTTATTTAATATTTTGCAAACATCGAAGTCATTAGTTGTAAGTTTAGTCTCTTTTTTTTCCACTGAGGAGTTTTTCACGCATGGAGATATGTACCTAATGTTATAAGTCAGGTGTGCATTTATGTGTGTATGATTTTTTTCAGTTATATAATTACACATAATGGTGCAAAGTTCTTATGAGCAAATTTAAAAACTATGTGCTCCATTGGGGTGTTCAGTGTATTGGATATTCATATTGATTTCTTGAAATGCGTTGCTTTTGGCCAGGCCAGATTTAACTGTGTGTTGCATGTAATTTGTGTGTATGTGTTGTATATGTGTTTGTTTAGTTTTATATTTATGAGCAAAGAAAATAGTGCAAACATATTACGCCTCCATCAGTAGCAGCAGTGTAATTTTATTTAGGTCAGAGTTCTGTTGGAAGTTTTTTTTAAATTACTAACTTAGGCACTGCGTATTGAATGTGCAACAGACTTTACAAAAAAGTACATTTATTGTGGTTCTTTATGGCAAGTTTCATGCAGGCCTGTCGAGCGGGGAGCAAGAAAAAACAGAGGTCCCAAAAGGGCCATTTCCTATTTTAATTCCATCTTGGTTCTTAGCTCCTCAATACAGAAAAAATTCAGTAACTAACTGGAATTACTGTAAATTTGGCACAAAAGTAGAACTTCAATCAAGGATTGTGGTTCTTTTTGGTTGGTGTAAATCTGCTCAGAAATTTATAATAAATTTGCATTTAAAAAGGATTTGGGGTTGGGCATGAAAAGGTTACATGTTTCAACAGATCCTCCAGGGATTCACAAATCCACAGAGGGTTTATAAATCCTTTAAAAAAATAAAAACACCCCATTAGACTTGGTAGGTTTTTCTCCATTTGTGCATTGTGAATTTGAGAATACAGCTCTGGATTTGTGAGTCTGCTGTGCTCTGAATGGCTGGTTGTCACAGAAACGTTTTGGTTGTGGCAGCCATTACCCAACATGGTGCACTCAGTACAGGTTTGGTGAAAAAAAAAGAAAAAAGGCTAGAGGGGGCAGGGTGAACTTACCCTGACCCCGGGTCCATGGGGACCGCCGGTATGAAAATAAAACATTTTAAAATAGTTTTTATTACAGGACTTGTGAATCATGAGCTGGATTTGTAAATACAGCATAGGATGCATGAATCCTGAAAAAAATAAAGTATTCAGAGCACTAATGTGGTGCTGAGCCAAAAGCCACATGTGGAGGTTGGCTGCATATGTCAAGCGAGAGCAGGACGTGGTCGCTATGCAAGGCCTACAACTTGCCCCTGCCACACATGGCTGAAAGCCAAGCGCTGCCGAAGTTGGACTTCCGCAGAGTTGGGTGCAGTGGAAGTCTAAAGAAAGGCCCTGTGTCCAACCCCCTGTACATGACCAAAAGCTGTGAGCAGCAGTGATTGGCAGCCTGTGGTGGGCTGGGCACATGGCATGATTGGAGACAAGGACCTATGGCAAATACCCACTGTGCACAGCCAAAGTCACCAATCTACGTGCATTGACCACCCACATAGGGTTAGAAGCAGGGAGACTGAATTTAAGCCAGAACCTGCGGCCAACCCCTTGTTGCGCATGGCTAAAGGCTGTGTTCAGCTGACTTTGGCCGCTCACAGAGGGTTAGGTGCAGGGCCTGCCGCCAACTCCCTCTGTGTACAGCCGAAGGCTGTGGGCTGGTCAGCTGGTCTATACCCCACTCTGCACTGCACATGCCCAATGGCCATGCACAATGGAGATTCCCCACCAGTAAAGGGTTCTGGCACAGGGCCTGGCCATAACCCACAATCCTCACAGACAAAGGAATAAAGGTGAGGCCTTGTGGGCACCACTGCTGCACATGGCAGTGCACATTATGGTCGTCACCCATTGGGTGTTGGGCACAGTAGACGGCCAGAGCCAGGCCCTGTGACTTGCCGAATGGTATAATTCTGTAGGCCACATGCTGTGGATGTAGGCTCCCCTCAAGCAGTTGGGTCAAGGGGTTCGCCAGAAGCTAGAGCCTTCGGCCAATCCCTCTGCACATGTCTGAAGGTCGTGCGCGGCAGTGGTTGGCCACCTGTGGAGAGAAGTACGGAGGGCAATGAGGCTACGCCGTGTGACTGATCCCACGTCACACGCCCTTCAGGCACGCACATAGGGTCCGATTCACAGAACTAACTTAAGACAAAATCCTAAACTTATTACTTTTGGTATTCACAGAAGTTAGGATTTTGTCTTAAGTTTGTCTTAAGATAGACTTAAGTAAAAAACCTAACTGAAGTCTGTCTTAAGATTGTCTTAAGACAAACTTAAGACAAAATCCTAACTTATGTGAATACCAAAAGTAGTAAGTTTAGGATTTTGTCTTAAGTTAGTTCTGTGAATCGGGCCCATAGTATTGAGCATATGGCCAGGCTGGAGGATATGCCCTGGCCAACCCTTGCTGCCCACGGCCAAAGGATGTGCACTGTGGGTGTTGACCACTGCGTGGGGATGGGCACAGAGCCTTACAGGAGGCCAGGCCTTGAGGCCAAGCCCTCGCTGCGCACAGCTAATGGCGATTCACAGCTAAAAAAAACAATTTTTTAAGTTAAAGTGAAATTTCGGTTAGTGTCAATTGTAACAGTTCATCATATGTTTACAAAAAACTGAAAATCACACCTAAAAAGAATGCAGTTACTGAGCAGTTATGCTTACGAATTTAAACCAAAAAGCTACTAAAATGTAAAAGTTATGATTAGGAGCACAATTGATAACTCATACAACAGCCCCACAAACCATAGCATGCACATCAAATCAAAGCACTGTATATCACCTCACAATATTTATCCCAATAAATAACAACACCTAAAACCAATACAATTATCCAACAGCAGAAAATCAAACCAATTAATGATACTGCATTCATATTCATCCTTGTCAAAGTGGTACGGTTATTGTGATATGTCATGTTATCTGATGATTTACAACATTTGTCATTGCCTCTGTGTCAGTAAAGGTGCAAGTGGTTAACAGTTGAAGGCCATCTGCAGCGGGCGAGCTGCAGGGGCGGTTCCTCAGGAAAGGCGGAGGAGCGTTGCCCCACTGGCTAGTTGCCAGTGGAGGCTTGGCTATAGGACCATACCAAAAGAGAGGCTCTGCGCCCAACCCCTGATGCGCACAGACAAGGGTCATGCGTGGTGTGGATGGTTCCTCAAAGACGATTGGACACAGGGTTTTTTCCTCCAGTTAACTAAAGCTGCATGTTTCCAGATGCAGTATATCGGTACCTCTGGATGCTGTCATCCGTGAATACATCAGTGACATCATCAATGATGTCAATTGAAATGTCATGAGTGATGACATATGAAAAGCCATATACAAAGATAACAGTTGATGGACAGAATGCAGAACAATGTCATACATTCACCCCAGTACAGAGATCTGGGCCTAAATCCATTGTTTTTTTTGGCGTTCCAGTTTGAACCCAGCCATATGCAAATCAGTCTTGACTCTGTGCCCCATGGGAACAGTCCAGCCCAAACTGCCAAGCCAGGTCCTCCCTGGACTGGAAACAAGCCTCCTAGGACCAGTTTCAGGCTATCAGCCCTCATCAGCCAGGATAGCTTGACTCCAGTGGCATGGAGAGCACGGGACTCACGTCTGAGCATACCTGTCCCACTCGGGGTGACAAATGCAAAAACAACAGTTGATGGACAGAATACAGAACAATGTTATACATTCACCCCAGTACAGAGATCTGGGCCCTAAATCCATCGTTTTTTTGCTCACCATGCCATTCCAGTTTGAACCCAGCCATATGCAAATCAGTCTTGACCCTGTGCCCCATGGGAACAGTCCATCCCGAACTGCCAAGCCAGGTCCTCCCTGGACTGTAAACAAGCATCCTAGGACCAGTTTCGGGCTTTCAGCCTTAATCATCCAGGATAGCTTGATTTCAGTGGCATGGAGAGCACAGGACTCACGTCTGAGCATACCCATCCCACTCGGAGTGACAAATGCAAAAAAAACAGTTGATGGACAGAATGCAGAACAATGTCATACATTCACCCCAGTACGGAGATCTGGGCCTAAATCCATCGTTTTTTTGCTCACCATGCCATTCCAAAGTCCCGTGCTCTCCATGCCACTGGAATCAAGCTATCCTGGCTGATGACGGCTGATAGCCAGAAACCGGTCCTAGGACGCTTGATTCAGGTCCAGGGAAGACATGGCTTGGCAGTTCGGGCTGGACTGTTCCCATGAGGCACAGGGTCAAGACTGATTTGCATATGGCCATATCTGAACTGGGGTGGTGTGGTGAGCAAAATAAGGATGGATTGAACCCAGAGCTGTGCCTGGGGTTGCATGTCTTGCCATTGTGCAACATTCCGTCCATCAGTTGTTGTTTTTGCATATGAAAAGCCATAGGCAGTGCAGAGCATTAAGCACTTACTTATCTTAATCAGTTAAATGTACGATGAGATAATGATGCAGAATGCACTCGGTGATGATGCGGTAAGTTTATCGGGATAATGGCGTTTATAGCCTTGCAATGGAAAAGTGAAAGTCCAATTATCTTGTGGGCTAATCTGAAATATGTGGTCAGATGACAGCTAGTTCAGATCAGGGTCTAGGAACGTAACACAAGTCCCTGCAGCCCCTGAACGTGTAACCATTAAAGGGGCCCCCAACCCTTCCTGGGGCCCTCAAACCTTCCAGGGGCCCACAGACCTTCAAGGGGCTCTCAACACTTCAAGGAGCTCTATTCAGCCCAACTAATGTAATACCTGTCAGATATGGGATACTCGGGCCCCTCATAGGCCGCCATTTTGCATTACACTACTTGTCAGGGTGCTGTGACACGAACCTGTGACCCGCCCCCGTAGCTCTTGGGCTTAGGAGCCCTTAAACTATTGGCTCAGCAAAGAAGGATGATGAATACACGCATCCCGCCCAGCAATGGTCCTTTCTTGCATCCCACTCACTGCTCCAGAGGCTGGGGAGGCTGACAACACCTCACAGAGCAGGATAGATATTTGCATAACGAGATCTGAAACGTGGCACGTTAAAATAAGCCAGCTGTATGTAAAGGAGGCCCGTGCTAACATTTCAATTACAATATCTGTCAGATTAACCCACTAAATAAATCACCAGTGCCAGTCGCTTGCTCGTGCATCACTTTAAAAAAAAGCGTTAAACAAGGCGAGAAGTGGCGCGTGGGAGCGGCCCCTGGTCCTCGCGGGCCCTCCCCCGCGTCGCGCCGTCCTCCCAGCGGACTTCTTTGTTGCTGCCTCGAGACGCCGCATTAGGCAATAAATCACATTACAGGTAGGCGCCTTAATGCTTCGGCACCTCGCTTTAATTACCAGCTGCTAATTAACGTTTCTGTGGTGTAGCGCTGTTACAATTGCTTATGGAGAACAGGCTTGTGGCACCTGAGAGACGAGCCTGTCGTCTCTGCGCGGTGCTCCGTGGACAGGCGCCCAAGCCGCTGACAAAGCAAGCAGCGCGAGCTCTCTCCCACCTAGGAGTGTGCAGTATCACTTCATCAAGGGAGGGAGAGACAAGATACTCAGGGACAGTGCCACAGAGCTGTGCTCTCACCTTGACGCGGTCTCAGCAGAGTAGCCATGAAATGAATGGGCATCAACACTCAGGGTCTGATTCACAAAGGGCCTCTGCACTAGGGGAGGAGGTCCCGCTGTTCTGGGTGAGTCTCCACCATAGGTGCGGAATCTCGATTCCTGCCCGAGTGAAGAGACTCTGCCATGAGTGCGGAGGCCAGGGCTCGAGTCGGGGCACCACGCGGGTGGACGGCGTCCCCCTCACTTATTTTACCAGGAGCTCGATAACTGGAGCAAATGGAGCCAAACATTCACTCTTTGGCCTCTCTGGGGCGAGATCTCGCCCCAGAGAGGCCAAAGAGTGAATATGTGGCTCTATTTGTTAAGGGATGAACGAGGGGAGGCAACAAATCTGATGGTGCAAGCCACCTTTCCCGACGTCACTTCCTGTTGTGACGTCAGCGTCCCGCCACTTCTTTTTTTAGGACTTGTGCCCTGGCAGAGGCCCTTTGTGAATCAGGCCCTTAACTTCTTGTGTCAATACAAGATCCCTCTGGAGAAAATAAAGGTCTGAGAGTGGATAGAAGTAGGCAGAGTGTCTCTACATGTAAGGGTGGGTGAGCCAACAAAGCTGAGCCATCAAAATGTAAAGCACGTAAATCAAGCCCCAGGCATCATATAAAAAAGGTTGTATGATGTTACAACGCATGCTTTTACCCCGCATGCCTTTGCAAAGCAATTTGTTACCCCGACTTGCTGTCAGGGGTGCGCTGGAGTCTGGAATAGTATAATTTACAATTCCAACTCCAGTCTGTGCAACAGTAGGGAAGGTGTTGGAGTTAAATCCAACATCGTATGCCCCCTACAGCAAGCCATTTTCGTTGTAATGGCATGCGGGGTAAAAGCATGCGTTGTAATGCATGCGTGTAATGCATGCCTTGTAATGCATGCCTTGTAATGGTTGTTTCCCTATAAAACAATATATGATCAAGTCGCTTCAAAGTTGAAAAAAAGTGTCTTTCCTTTACGTGGGAAGTGTTTCACCTTAGTACATCAGGTTATATCCACTGCTTTGAGAGACATTTATTAAAAGTGAAATATTTTAAACATCAGCAGAGAAACACTCACACCCCCACCCAGGACAATATCATTAATGAACTAAGAGGGAAGTCAGTGCATGTCAACTCTATATTTGGCTTAGATTTTTATCACACATTGAGCAATACTATATGCTATTAAATCAAACACAAGGTTTTTGCACAGCACACCTCCTGAACTAACATTATTTAAGATGCTCTCAAATGTGATAACATAGAAAATGGAGGCTGACTGAAATAAAATATATGCCTTGGATCACACAATTTGGTGAAGTGGAGATGCTGGGATAGATCCCAGATATCCTGGTTTCAAGTTATGCAATTCTGACACTAGATACTTGTCTCTTTATCTAAGCCAGATGATTAAAACACCAGCTTCACGGCCCCCCCTCTGTAGATGTTGTAATAGAGAAAACATTCATTAAATGGGCATTGGTATTAGTGTGATCGAAAAGTGAACTTGTTAGAGATGCCCAGATGGGCACTAGGCTTCTGGTCCATGTATCGGAAGTCGTGTGCCAAGCAGGGCTGAGGTACCCCATGCTTGTTCTTCGCAGTGCTTTAAGAAGGATGAAATAGATGGAGGTCAGTAAAAAGTGTGGGTTCACAGAAACATAATTTGGAATCTTTGACAATAAGCGGGTCCTATATTATTATGGATGAGCCCTTAAACTTGTGAACTGGATGTCTGTACTCGGACAGCTCCACAAATGAGTGGTATTTGGGTGTTTATATGTGCATTTTCTGCTAGTGCATCAACATACATCACAAATGAACCACCAAATACATCTAAAACAAGTCAGACCCATTGGCTTTGCAAATGCTTGTTAGCACTGGTTTTGTTTCATCATTATATAAATAACAACTTCAGTTATTTCCTTCACATCATTTTCCCTCTGCGATCACTCCCTTTTAATTAGCCACATATATCCTTTATCGCGCCTTCTTCTTTCGGAGGTCCCTCCATCTGCATGTTTCACAGCCCTCCCTCTCCATTGCTGTCTTCTCCTCCTCACCTTTTGCGTGTACTTTCCTTTGCCTCCTGCACCTCACCTTCCCCTTCCAAGCATACAAAAGACACACACAAAACATATGTAATTTCTAGAATAGTAATTACAGTTGGAGCAAATGTGACATCCCTCTGTGCCGAGAGGCCAAGGGTTGGATGGGCATGTCCTCTGAACAAATTTATGACACCCAAACTCCTATGGACCCAATCACCATAGGCTTCAGGTGCAGCTGCTTTTAGTGTGCCCCATCCACATAAAGGAAAAAAGTATCCTGGGGGAACCACAATGGTGTTGAATGTTTACAATGTCTGTTTTAGGACACCATTCACACCGCATTTGTGCTTCAGTTCACACAATACATGTGTGGCATGCGACACGCGCAGCGCGCATTATACACCTCGGGGGAAAGAGAGGGTTACAGTTATGGAAAAATAGTTAGGGTTCCCAGATAAGGTCCATTATCCTGCCTCCCATCCGAGCTTCTGGTAAATAGACCTGTTCCCCTGACACAAAAGTAGCTGCCAGTGACAGCCAGTCCAAGCTATCTAGGCACAAGGGGCAGGAGCCACACTCTGCTCAGGAGGAGAGCACTTTGGATACACCCAGTGCTTAATTTGAGCTGGTTGTTTCCGGTGCTAGGATCAGCACTTAATCATCAACACCGTCACTTATAGCACAAACTCAACCCAAAGGTACTGGGATGCTTTTCATGAGCACCAGTTAAGGACCCATTCATTTATGGTGGGCATGGAGACATTAAGTGATTTGCCCAGAATCACAGGATGTTGAGCCGACCCAAGACTCGAACCTGATTCCGCGGCTCCAAAGTCGACAGCTCTAACCACTACGCCACATCTTATTTGTAGGGCTTCATTGTTAGTAGGTGCTTCTGTTTTAGGCGGCGCTAACAGGAGATATGAGCTGGTGTAAGCTGCCTCCAGACATGCTTCCTGGCACTAATTCTTTTTACAAATTACCCACTAGATGGACCATCTGGCCACCAAGTAATGTGCTGGAAAAATGGCAGCTAACTGTTGATCACATCGAGTGGGGTCCCAGATTGTCGACTCGGCTTGGGCCAGTAGTCACAGGGTAGGTCAGAAAAAGAAAAATAAGGGACCCGTGCCACAGCTTCCCTTGAAATACACAGTATTTTTGTACCTACATATGGTATGCTCCATGGCAGTCCCTACCAGCAAACATCAGACACTCTCCATTGTTCGTCACTGTTGTAGAGCACTAAAAGCACTTGTTTAGCGAGTATGTAGAGCAAGTTGTAACAAATCCATTCTTAACTGTGTGGCTCTTTAGTTTATCCACCTTGTTAATTTGTTTCCTACAGCACTAATGTACCTCTGATTAGATTGTGCTTAAAACTATAATTGAGTCAATAACTGCATGAAATAATTTAAAAAGCAGGTGTGCTGAAAGTTATTTCTGGCAGCCTTTTCCCAGGGTCTCAAGTTGATTACATTCTATCGATTTCATAAAGAATGGCCCAGCAAGAGTCAGAAGTCCTGAGGATCCCCTAATGGGTGCATTATTTTCTCCTAATTAAAACAAGCTGTGTATTTGCCAATTGTGTAGAATATGCTGTTAGAAATGACATTCCTGGTTGGCTGAGGTATGCACGCAGGCCAGGCAAGTATACTCTAAAAGATAGCCTGTGCTCACCCTCTGGTGGCTCGGCGCAGAGCAGCAGGCTTATCACACACACACAAAAAGACTACACACAGTTTTATAAAAGTAGCTGTTGGTATTATGAGTAAAACAAGATGAAAATAATAAAAATGCAATGTATACTTTTCAGGATATATGCATTCGGAGTCATCAGAATAAAATGCAATGCTCAGAACTCTCACCATATTTTACTGTTCATATGTGGTTGTGCTTTACTAAAGATATTGATTTATTTCTGAATTCAGGCCCTCCAGGGAGGCTACCGCCCCGTATCACACACAAACAATGGGCCCGATTCACAGAACTAACTTAAGACAAAATCCTAAACTTACTACCATTTTGGTATTAACAGAATGCACTTACTCATTTCGGTATTCACAGAAGTTAGGAGTCTTAACTTTAGGACTCCTAAATGCCTTCTGTGAATACCGAAAGTCTTAAAGTTAGGATTTTTTTCAATTTAGTAGTAGTAAAGTAAGGACTCCTAACTTTAGGACTCCTAAATGCCTTCTGTGAATACCGAAAGTCTTAAAATTAGGATTTCTCTCAGTTTAGTAGTAGTAAAGTTAGGATTCCTAACCTTAGAACTACTAAATGCCTTCTGTGAATAAAGAATGTCTTAAAATTAGGATTTTTCTCAATTTAGTAGTAGTAAAATTAGGACTCCTAACTTTAGGACTCCTAAATGCCTTCTGTGAATACCGAAAGTCTTAAAATTAGGATTTTTCTCAACTTTACTACTACTAAACTGAGAAAAATCCTAATTTTAAGACTTTTGGTATTCACAGAAGGCATTTAGGAGTCCTAAAGTTAGGACTCCTAACTTCTGTGAATACCGAAATGAGTAAGTGCCTTCTATGAATACCAAAATGAGTAAGTGCCCTCTGTGAATACCAAAATGGTAGTAAGTTTAGGATTTTGTCTTAAGTAAGTTCTGTTGATCGGGCCCATAGTCACTAAAGTCGAAGGCACTGGAAGGGGATCAGTGGACTACTGAAGTTGGGTTCCGAATCAGGGGATCCACCAGTGAGGGAGCACGAGTCGGCAAAACACAGTGCCTTGAAGCAATGTTGAGGTACAGGAGTCCACAGCACCTTGGTCAATCCAAGCGTCGAGCTGCGGGGGTTGTTGGTGGGCTGCATGAGTAGGTCAGTGTCATCAGCTGATTGGGATCACCCCAGCAGTGGCTGAAGCATGAAGAACAATACAGCTCTGGCGTGAAGAGATGGTTGATAAGCCTCGCACTTTGAGACATTTCCCTCATCACCAGGGCAGTGCGTTGCAGTGGACCTGTGCTGAAAGGTGCTGCAGCTGCTGTGTTCATGGCGGGGAATTCGATCGGCCAGAGTTCAGCTGCTGGTTGTCAAAATCACCCACTGAGTCCTTGTAGTCAATGGTTGCAGGTCAGAGCAGAATGCTCAACTGTTGTAGGACCCCTATCTGCTGATTAGGGGAATTTGAAGTCTTTTTTGGCCCTGAGACTTTGTAAACAGGGGGCCAGCCTAAAAGCCCTTGTAGAACATAAGTATTTACCACAGCAAAGTGGTAGCAGGCAGCAGGCCAGTACACAAGGCAGGTGACAGAGTGGTAGTCCTTCCTGTAGCACAGCATGCAACAAGCAGCAGGCCAACACAGCAAAGCAGTCCTTCTGGCAATGTGTAGATTAATGGGTAGATGCATCAACGTTGGCTATTGCGATTCCTTATTTGCGAAAAAGAAGGAATCGCAAATAAGGAATCGCAAATGACAATGCATCATTTATTTCGCAATTTTATTGAGATTCGGTAAAAATCGCAATTTTTACCGAATCGCAATAAAATTGCGAGTTTCAAATAGCGAATTCGCAATTCCCATTCATTCCTATGGGCTGAAATGCCCATAGGAATGAATGGGAATTGCGAATTCGCAATTTGAAAATCGGAATTCAACAAAGCATTTCAAGGGTGGAGAGGGGGGTCCAAAGGACCCCCCCCTGCACCCATGAAATGCACTTTTACATGTAAGTTACATACACACATGTCCTAAGGACATGTGTGTCTGTAACTTAACAGTTTAAAAAATGCATTTTTGTGCTTTTTTAAACAATTTTTCAAATTACCACGAGGTTCAAACTCGTGGTAATTTGCACTTGCAATTTTAAAATTCGCGAATTTTTCAACAACGATGCATTCCATTTAAGGAATCGCACAATTGCGATTCCTTAAATGCAATCGCATTTAAGAAATTCGCAAAATTAGCGAATTTTAACAAAAACTAATGATGCATATCAAAAAGCACTTTTGGAGTCGCAAACCGCCGATTTTAAGGAATCGCACCGTTTGCAACTCCAAAAATGCTTGATGCATCTGGGCAGTAGAGACAGCAGTGTCTGGTTACAACTCCCACACAGTGTCTGATTAGATGGTGTCAGAGACACAGTACTTATACCCAAAAGTGTCTTTGATGTTGGGGTGACTTCAAAGGAGCTCTTTGAAGTGCACAGATCCTCCTTTCAGCCCAGTCCTATCTCCCAGCCTAAGTATGGGGGGTAAATCAGCCCTTTGTGTTGGGCCAGGACATTACCTATTCAAGGGGTGTGGTGTCCTCCCCTCCCACTTGCTCAGGATGGCCAATCAGTATGCAAATGAATGCAGATGCCATTGAATATCCTGTGTTGGGGCTGTCTAGAGGTAATACACAAATGTAGCTGTCCCCCAGCCCAATAGTATATTGGAGCCAGGCTGTCAGGTGCACAGAGTTATAAGCACATAGAAATGTACACTTTTTCGAAAAGTGGACATTTCTAAAATAGTAATGTTAAATCCAACTTCACTTGCATGGAGGGTTCATCAATACCATTCTAAACATAAAAAACATGAAAAAAGCTACTCCTTTCTGATCAAGAGTTGCAATGTTAACTTATGAGAGGAGTAAGCACCACAGTAGTGAAAAACGAAACAGGCTCTTTGACACTATTAGGACATAAAAAACATAAAAGTAGATGTCCTACCTTTTACTTACAAAGCACCTTGCCCTTAGGGCTCCGTAGGGCATTCCTTAGGAGTGACTAATATGTAATAAAAAGGGAGCTTAGGGTTTTGCAAGTATTTTTAAATGCCAAGTCGAAGTGGCAGTAAAGTGCACACACAGGCCTGAGACATCGTTAAGGGGCTACTAGAGTGGGTGGCACAAACGGTGCTGCAGTCCCACTAGAGCAAAAATAACAGTTGATGGACAGAATGCAGAACAATGTTATACATTCACCCCAGTACAGAGATCTGGGCCTAAATACATTGTTTTTTTGCACTCCACACCACCCCAGTTCAGACATGGCCATATGCAAATCAGCCTTGACCATGTGCCTCATGGGAACAGTCCTGCCTGAACTTCCAAGCCATGTCTTTCCGGGACCGGAATCAAGTCTTCAGCCAGGATAGCTTGACTCCAGTGGTGTGCACTGGTGTAACGAAAAGTGAGGGGGCCTTCCTGCACGGTACTTAGAGGGGCCCCCTCCGGGCTCAATCAGGAGCTCTTGCGTCCAGAGTTCAGTGCCGAGGGGGCCCCTTGGAGCTAGGGGCCCCCCTGCACCGCATGGGCTGCGGGGGCCTGTGTTACGCCCCTGGTGGTGTGGAGAGCATGCGACTCACGTTTGAGCATACCCATCCCAATCGGGGTGACAAATGCAAAAATAACATTTGATGGACAGAATACAGAACAATGTCATACATTAACCCCAGTACAGAGATCTGGGCCTAAATCCATCTTTTTTTGCACTCCACACCACCCCAGTTCAGACATGGCCATATTCAAATCAGCCTTGACCCTGTGCCTTTTGGGAACAGTCCAGCCCGAACTGCCAAGCCATGTCTTTCCTGGACCGGAATCAAGCATCCTAGGACCGGTTTCTGGCTATCAGCCGTCTTCAGCCAGGATAGCTTGACTCCAGTGGTGTGGAGAGCATGGGACTCACGTCTGAGCATACCCATCCCCCAACTAGCATTTAATTTACAGGCCCTGGGCACATGTAGTGCACTTCACTAGGGACCTATAAGTAAATTAAATATGCCAAGTGGGAATGACCCACTATTTCCATGTTTAGAGGAGAGAGCACATGCACTTTAGCACTGGTTAGCAGTGTTAAAGTGCTTGGAGCCCTAAGGCCAACATAAACAAGGTCAGCAAGAAGAAGGAAAAAAGTTTGGAGTACCCCTGCAAAAAGGGCAATGTCCAACATGTGCCCTGTTAGGGTGCCGAATAAACCTTAAGGCATTTTAAAACGTGCATATCTGGAATACTACTATAAGACTTCTTTATTTTCTCATTTAAATAGATATAAGGCAATATTACATTAATTAAAACACTTCCAATCAAAAAAATATATAACTAAAGACGTTCATGGGTGCACATTTCTGAATAATATATCAAATGAAACCAAAAAGCAAAACCTATTTTTGAAATCACTTTAGATAGAATATAACTATTGGAACATGTGAAATCCATGTTATGTCATGTTTTCTATGAATAACATATGTGGTATACTCCTCATAACATTCAATACATACAGCATTAAAATATGTTACTTATTTATTTTAATAGAATAAACAAATAATTGTATTAGTAAAACGGTGCATGAAAGTACAGCAGTGCACCAAATATTATGTTAGAGTTCCTCTCTTACACATCAGAATCTGGAAAACATTAAAGCAATTCACGATTTATTTCAATTGTGTATTGTACTCGACATTCAATTATTCATAAAACACTCTCAGAAAAATCCCACCTGTTCCTAGGAGAGTAAGTCACCCATTGTAAAGCAGCTAAATTGGAGACTACATTAGTCCAATCAACTATGTTGGCAATACAATTACCTTTCCACTCACGAAAAAATTGAGTCTAATATATACTAAGACTTTTTGCAAAATTGTAGTCTTTGCAAATACAAAAAGGCAAATCACAATGCACTAACCATACTTTTGTGGGAAGAAAATGGATTTCTGAGTCGCAATGTGCGGACTGCGGAAGAGGGAATGTTAAATAGGCACCCCTTCCTCCTTCTGAATAACTATTGCAATTGATCAATGGCTTGCGACAGGAAGTGCGGATTCAAACAAATGATTGGATAGCAAAACCCCAAAAGGAGTGGGATCAATTAAAACAATGGAAGCTGCCCATGTGGGGCAGCTTCCACGTAGCTCTGAAAGTTTTCTGGGCAGTGTTGCCTGCCTCCTCCCCAACCCCACTCCTCAGTGCCACTAACAGAATGCTTATTTTCATAGATATAGATCTAACCTACAGGCAGCTTTAGCTGTCTCACCAGCCTCAGGTTTTAAACATTCTTAATACAATACATGCACATGCATGAATACTGGATTTCAGTCAACCCTTTTCATTAATTGATCTGTTGGAAGTGTCATTCACATGTTGTGTCTTGTACGGATGTATGACGTTACAACGCTTGCTTTTACCACGCATGCCGTTACAACACAGTTTTTACAACGCATACCATTACAACGCATAGCGCTTTGGGGTGCTGGATAGTGAATAGTTTAATTTACTATTCCAACTCCATTCCCCGTGGATAGTAGGGAAGGTCTTGGATAGTAAATTAAATCTATTCCCTATCCTAAAGCGCCCCCCAGCGCAATGCGTTGTAATGGTTTGCGTTGTAATGGTTGCGTCGTAATGGTAGTGCGTTGTAAAAGTTTCGTTGTAAAGGCTGTTTCCCGTCTTGTACACCATGTCACGCATCATGGGTCAACACGCCACGCCACTTTATCCACTGGTTCCCTTCGCTGTAAATGACAACAGTTTGCTTGTGCACCTCTCGGTTTGCACTTTGCATTTACCCATGATTGGTTCCTCCTATGTAAATTAGGCCGTCTTCATTGTTTCCCATAGCATAAAATAAATTTTCTGAAAGCCACAATAATGACTGCCATCATCAAAGCCCAGCATTGGCAGAATTATTTACTCGATAGAAAGCAAGCATAAATCACAAGAGTAGGAAAATTGAGCATGCAAATGTATATGTTGAAGCCACCCCGTTTGTGAATTAAAATTGCCCCTGATTTTGTAATTACTGCTGTTGCATTTTGTTTTCTTCTGTGTAAAGATTCAATACATTGAAGGTGTAGGGTTGATCTGAGAGACATATCCCGTAACTATGTGGCAATATTGATCATATATTGAAAACAAAAGTCGTCCCTTTTTTGCCACTGGTCTGTCTAACTTTCAATAAGAGACATTTGGGGATTCTGCTCTTGTCCTGAAATTAACGAGGTGGCAGTGAACATATCCAGGACCTCTAGTAAAGGCCTGAGGTACTTGACTGGAGAGAGACACATCTAGAAGCAGCTTCCTCTTCTGTAGCTGTGTGAAAGACTCTTCAAGCACTTGCATCTCACTTGAGGTGGACAGCTAGTTTTGCCTTCTGGTGCTGGACCTTTTGAAAGACTTTTCACAGGTATGTGCATCTGATTCTGGTGGGACATCTAATATCATCTTGTGCTCCTGCAGCTTTGAGAAAGACCTTTCGAATTATGACATCTGTCTCATGGGGACATCTCTGAATGCCTTGAGGTTCTGCAGCCTTGGAAAGAAATATTCAAGTACTTGCATCTGAATCGAGCTGGGCATCTTGACGACGCATGCTCCTCTGCCACTCTGTAAACACGCTTGGATCTCACTCATCAGGGGCATTGATTAACACCCTGCAGTACTGTGGTTATCTGTGGGTCCTGATTAATAGGCTTTGCCAGTGCCTTGACTTTGATTGCAGCCCTTGTCCCTTTAAGGGACAATGGCTGAATTAAAAAAATTAAAATGCACAATGCAGACATATAGAAACAGCAAAAACGAGGAGAAATAAATAATTTCTCCTCATTTTTCCATGTTAAGAGGAGGTTTTCCCTGGTTTTAATGTTGGCGCTGCCTCCTATTTATGCCACCCTTGTAAATAGGGGGCAGTGTCAACATAAATGGGTGTTGTGGCTGAACGCCCACCTCAACACCCATTGCACACCCCTTTCATGCTAAGTATAGCGTGATAGGGTGCCTTATTTACAAGGCGGCGTTAAGCCATGTTAAGTGGATTAAGGCCGCCTTGTAAATAGGGGCTTTGCCTTATCGCCACAGGAATGTAGGTAAAAGTGATGTTCCTGTGGCGATATGGGCTTCTAAATATGCATGTTAGCATGAAAGAGGCGCACAATGGGTGTTGCAGTGGGTGTCTTGCCATAACACCCATTGCTTTTTACAAGGCTGGCGTGAATATGGGGCAGCACCAAAAATAAGACCAGGGAAAACCTGGTCTTTAACTGGCGCAACGAGGAGAAATGATTCATTTCTCCTCGTTTTTGCTGTTTCTATGTGTGCTGCATTTTGCAGCACACATAGAGAGAGCAAATCACCAGTAGCGATTGTTTATGTGCAGGAAGATGTAAATAATGACGAGTTGCAACTTCTAAATGTGCTGCGCACCTTCCTGCACATGAACACTCATTCCCTGCAACGCAGGAACCCTTGCACTATGGTGCAAAGATGTCTGCGTAAGCGATAGGCAGCTCAATTTAGCACCAGCGCTAGTGGAAACGCAGGGGTGCACCATATTGTTGTAAATACGGCGAATCACTGCGTTTCAGAATGTTGGAGCACAATTGTGGCATAAAACTGCGCTCCTCCATTCTGTTGTAAATATGCCATTTAGGGCCAGATGTAGGTAGGCAAATACCAGTCGGTAACGGCCGAAATTCGGTAATTTCGGCCGTTACCGACTGGTATTTGGAAAATGAGATGTAGGGCAACCTAAAATACAGATTTGGTAATTTTACCGAATCGGTAATTTTACCGAATCGGTAAAATTACTGAATCAGTAAAATTACCGAATCTGTATTTTGCGATGTAGGTAGCACTGTAATCAGTGCTACAGGGCTTTCAGAATTTGTTATTTACCACCAACTAGAAGTTGGTGGTAAATAATGAAAAGCCTTGAAAAAGCATTTTTTTTGCTTTTCAAACGCTGCCATGTTGCAGACATATATGCCCTTAGGGCATGTATGTCTGCAACATGTGCACCCATACACAATTGAGGGGTGCGACAGGGTGTCAAAGTGACACCCTGCCACCCTTCAATGTTTCCCCCAATTACCTAATCACTATTTACCGATTCGGTAATTGACATTCATTCCTATGGGCCTACAGGTCCATAGGAATGAACGTCAATTACCGAATCGATAAATACCGATTCGGTAATTACCGAAACTTACCGATTCGGTAATTTAAAAATAGAAATTACCTACATCCCATTTACCTACTCTTAAATACCGATTCGGTATGATTCGGTATTTAAGAGTAGGTAAATCGAGATTACCTACATCGGGCCCCTAGTTTCTTATCTTTCTTAACAGCTTTTTCTAACCATAACTTTGTTAACGAGTTCTGCTCATTCTCATGGAAAGCATCATTAAATATACCAGAAGGCCACGGTGAAATGCTGTTATGCCAGCGCAATCTTGCCCAATTTTCCAAATTTCACACTATATTTCTTTTGTGAATTTCCAGAAATTACACTGTTATGCAAAGTGAAATAAAATGTAAGCAAAGGAACACATGTACGACTTGAAGACGAGTGGCTGTTATATGGCCAATTTTGGTATTCAGCTATGGTTTTTAATGCAAAAAAGTTCTTAAATATAAGGAAATATACCAAAATATAGCATTACATATCGGTTTTACATTTCACATACACTTATTTTTGTGGAATGTTTTGTAATTTAACAAAAGCAAATGTCGCAATTCCTAACCATTAATTGCCAGCTTCTAAGCGGCTAATTCTCTCTAGGGCCACGTTCTAAACCGTCTTAGCACATGCCAGCAACATATGC
The DNA here is from genome assembly GCF_964263255.1 of Lissotriton vulgaris. NCBI lineage: Eukaryota > Metazoa > Chordata > Amphibia > Caudata > Salamandridae > Lissotriton > Lissotriton vulgaris. The sequence continues at coordinate 52,643,755 of NC_141698.1, read as the reverse complement.
AAGATTTTAGATTCAACAGAAAATAATATAAAACTAAATGCATCCCTCCAAAAGTGAACACACTGCTCCAGGTATTTCAAGTAGTGCTGTGCAGGGCGTTACGACCTGGTGGCTCAGTAATGTGGATGCAAACCATAAACAAAAATGCATAAATAATTTGTGGGAAGAAATAAAGAAGTTCCATCACCTGAAGGTCCATCATTGCCTTGCAGTCCATGAGCAGGATTCTCTGTCAGAGTTTTATAGCCTGGCTCACAGCCAAGTGCTAAAGAAGGGAGCATGGTGCATGATCAAGATTCACTCTGCATGTGGAGCTTTCCTGAAATGCATAGGGAATTAGCAGTTTGGTGCTGCAGTCAGCTGCAGGGTATTCAGGGCTGGTGTGCCACAAGGGCCACTGAAATATGCATCACCACAAAAAGAAAAAGAAGGGCGCCATATTGAAATAAAGGGCATCAAAAATACTCTGTTTACAAAAGGAAAAGCAGCACCTGAACAGCAAAACATGGGTCCGATTTTGAGTTTGGCAGACAGGGTACTCCATCACTAACAAGACATTGGGCCCCATTAGGATGGTTGGGCGGATTGCCCCCGCCAGGCCGGCGGTAGCCACCGCCGGCCTGGCGGGGGCGATCGGCCCACCATCCGTGCCGGAATGACCCCCTGCCATTTTATTATGACTGGGAGGTCCGCGGCGGACGGAAAGACCATCCTCCGCTTTTCCGCCCCGGTCGCCTTGCGACCAAGCGGAAAAGGGTTCTATATGGTGGCGGTGTCTATCAGACACCTGCAGCCATATTAATATGGGCACGGAAAGGCATGCCGAGTCTGCTTTGGGGGCCAGTTGCGAGCCCCGAGGGACTCCGAGGGGGGGTGGGGGGTGCACATGGGGGGTACCTATGTACCCCCCAGCAGTTCCATGCACAACATGGCAGGCACCGCGCGGTGCCTGCCATGTTGTGCATGGAAGTGCACAGCATGCCTTCCTGGCATTGTGGTGGGCGGTGCTGAGTGCACCGCCTGCCACAATGTCAGGAATGCTGGATGCGCCCGCCATTGTGGCGGGCGCATCCTAATTGCAGGCACGGGACCCCCACCCTTATGGCGGGTGGTCACTCTCTATGATGGGATGGCGGGCGGACAAAGTTCGGCCGTCATCCTAATGGGCCCCATAGTATTCTCCAAACCCTGGGTCTGCCTGTCCTATTTAGAGTCAGATGAACCATCAGCTTTCCCTCGAAGGCTCCTTTGACGGAAAACTTACTCCAACAGCCTGATAGGAGTAAGGATTTTAGATTGTCCACTTTATTTAGAGCTGACTCTCTAACGTCTTTTTTTTGTTTGTCATTGCTGGTAAAAAATCTAGTGGTGATGAGCTGAAAAGTAAACGTAAAGTTGTTCACACGCAGGTAGAAAACTCAGTGGATTTGAGGCGTATGTTTTTTGCTTTACAAAAAACAACTCCCACTTTCTGAGTTTGTTTTTGTAAAGCAAAGGGTTTGACTGATGGCCATCAGAAGCAATGGCTGCTATACACCAAACATGCTCTAAGATATCATAGCTGTACTGCGGGGGATCTCTAAACCTGGCAGACAATAGTGCATCAGGTTAGCAGATGTAATGTCCTCTTCCACCCTGACTGATGCACTACCCACTACCAAACTATAAATCATGACCTATATTATTTGTATGTGGCTCAGAAAATCCTTTAACCATATCTGAGGGCAGTAAAATGTTTCCTTTAGCCATCACCCCGGCTGCACTGACTCTTATGCTCAACCAACAATAGTGGCTCAGTCAACTCTATTGGGTTCAGATGCAGGGAGGTACTTCATACGATCAAACATTTGGATAAATAAAAAAGCATTGTTTAGGCTAACATTACCTTCAAGTCCTAGTCCTGTTCTTGGTGCGTCTGGTCCTGCTCCTCATCATCCTGGCCCTTGTCTTCCTTATCCAACTTGTTCTGGCTGCAAGCCATGCAGGCCTCTGCCTTCCTGGTCCTTCTGCCCCCATTGGGTCTGTTTGGGGTATTCCCATCCCCCTCATCCTGGCCCCCTCAGTCCTGGCCTCCTATTCTTCATTCTCTTGGTCACTGTCCTCCTCCCGGTTGGCGTCTTCTTGATCTTCATGATCCTGTTCGGATCTCTTCTCCCTCCTGAAGGTCTTCCTGTTCCCACTCCTCTTGATGCTCCTGGACCTCTCAGTTTGAATCATCCTGATGCCAGCACTCATGTTGCTGGCCCCTGTCTCTGTTCCTCTGGCCTTTGTCCATCTTACTTCCTTTTCTGGGTCCCCCTTGGTCTGGGCCTCATGGTCTTGGTCCTTCTTGCCCTGGTCTCCTGGTTCTTTCCTTCTGGCCCTGATCCTCTTCACCCTTCTCCTTCTGAACCTGGTCCTCCTCACCATGGTCTTCCTGGCTGTAATTCCCATCCTTGACCTCCTGATTGGTCCTCTTGGACCTGATCTCTTGGTCATGGCTCACCTGGCCTTTGTTGTACTTCAACCTCTGATCTTGGTCTCTTAGTGGTCCTGGTCCTACTTGTGACCCTGGTCTTCCACCTGGCCACCCCTCCCCACAAGTAACACATCCAAAACTGTCACTCACATTTTTGTTTTTGTTTCAGTGACTGCTGGAGTTTTATGTAAGTTTATGTGGAAGACAGACAGATAGAGCCCAATAGGGGTCCTTCTCCACACTCACCCTCATTTTATTGCCTTTGCTGAGCAGCAGCAGGACCTTCCCACTGAAAACACTTTTGGTATTCACAGAAGTTAGGATTTTGTCTTAAGACAGACTTAAGACAGACTTAAGACAGAATCCTAACTTAAGTCTGTCTTCAAAATCCTAACTTCTGTGAATACCAAAAGTAGTAAGTTTAGGATTTTGTCTTAAGTTAGTTCTGTGAATCGGGCCCTACACGTTTTAACTCAGTGTTTTATTATTCCTAGGTTGATTAAATAGGTTATGTTTGATAGTACAGAACACTTACTATTGAATGCTCAAAATTCAGTTTGTTTTGTAGTGTATTTAAAAAAAAAAATTCTTGTAAGTATTCATACACACAGAAACATATACTTGGCGGGCTTTAAAGCATTAAACAACTTTCCGATCTCAATTTAGCGGGTTTTCATTTCCCTTGATGGTCCAGAAATTAGCCACCAGCTGTGCTCAGTTTGATTTCCAGCTGCTGTTCCAGCCAAGACGACCAAATCCAGATATTGAACTGATTATTCAGCATCAGCAAAATGTTAAAAAAAAATAATGGTTACTGCCAATACTGAGCAGCATGGGAAAAAAAATGTCCCAGCACGATGATGCTTATGTGTGCATGCATCACCATGCGTGTGTCTATATGTATCATGACGCCTCGGGGACACCGAAGTGATCACAAATGCTCACTTGGGTCATCACACACATGTATTCATATGTCATGACACAGCTGTTTTTTTGGCCCCAGCATGGTAATGTATGCTTGCACATATGTCATCGTGGGGTAGCCATTTAGATTTTTTTAGCTTTACAGTTCGAAGATAGTAAATGCCCTTCTTGGACCAGAGAATTTAAAAAACTATTTAAAGTTGTACAAAAGCGCTTAGGGGGTAAGGAGGGGCCCAGCAGCAACCTGCCGGCCCTCCTAACTAGTAAAAAAGAAAAAATGTGAAATACGAAACAAAAAACAAAGCCTTGGGATAAATAAAACAAAGCAAAGGAGGACAGAAAAGTGGGGGGTGCAGTACATAAGCAGGGGGTGGGAGAGTACCATGTATGCCCACCGCTCAAATTAATTTCATATTTCCCTATACTATTTCACCACTAGTCTTTTTTTGGGTTTGGAGTAGTGTGCTGCTCTTCGATAAGCGCTTCAACGCCTCGTAGGGGGTAGTAAGTACTATATAAATGAAATGTACATACAATGTAGAGTGAAGGGTGGAAAAAAGTGAAGGGGAAAACAGCATGCAAGTGAGAGGAGGAGAGAGTAAGCTCTCCCATGGAGTTATGTTATATCATGTTATACATATTTGTATAGCGCTCAACTCACCCAGGATGGATGTACTTTGTTACAAAGTATGCTTTTACCACGCATGCCTTTACAACGCAGGTTTTTCAACGCAAGTCGTTACAACGACTTGCGCTGGGGGGTTCTGGATAGTGAATAGTTTAATTTACTATTCCAACTCCAGTCCCCGTGGAAAGTAGGGAAGGTGTTGGATAGTAAATTAAACTATTACCTATCCTACAGCGCCCCCCAGCGCAATTCGTATTAATGACTTGCGTTGAAAAACCTGCGTTGTAAAGGCACTGCGTTGTAAAAGTTGCGTCGTAAAGGATATTTCCCCCCGGGAGGGTATCTTGGTGCTAAAGTTTGAAAGCAAAATAAAAATTACTTCCCTGAATGTAAGTATTAGGGGTGTGCAATGTTTGGGTAATTTATTTTCATGTGATTACGTGAAATCTTAAGAATGTTAAGTGGAATTATGCACCATTACACAAAATTCAAATCCGTTATTTATCTCTATATTATAGTACACAATACATCTTTGCATCAATTTTGACACAAGGACATATTTTGTGCTAAAAATAGGGCAGGAACAAAACACTTGGGGGCAGATTTACAAGCCCCTTGCACCACTTTTGCGTCATTTTTAACCTGGGAAAAGTGACACAAAAGTGGCGCAAGGGCCTTGTAAATAAGCCCCTTGATGTGAACAACAGTACTCGCGTTGTGATTGTTTGTGTTGTTGTCACACTCCTGTGGTATATTTTTATCCTGACCAGCGACTGGTGAAATAGTGTAATTTCAGGAATTTTGTGTAACTCGAAATTCTCAAAATGTGTCCGGACCTAGTGAGAAATGGATTATGCAAGTTTTCCAGTCAAACAGATGTTATGGCAGCTCTGATCAGATGAGGGACAAACACAGGCAGTGGAATGAAACACACTCAATATGATACAAGCAAATGATATTGACAAGTAAGTCAACAAACAAGCAATGCATTGACTCAAAACCCTCTCTATAAATATTGGTATTGTACAAAATAGGTCTTTCGACAGTGGATCCCTCTACCTCCTGATGGGTAGTAATAAGCAGTCATTATTTGGGGTGCAGCGGGTCCATTAGACCCCTGAGTTCCAGTGTCTGTATGCCTTCTGTACTGAATATGCCTATGCCCCTGCTCCTTAGCTGTTGCCCCATTGAAGCCATGGTGGGTTTCACTGCCTTGCCTTGTCCTTGCCACCTGCTGTCATTTCCACTGGAGTTGTCCTTCCTGCAATACCCCCTTGGACTGGCCACATTAACTGGATCGGTGATACAGAAGTGTTGTCTTTCATGTTTGAAATTGTCTAACATTATTGTCAAGTGTGGAAGACAGTCACCTTTGTGACTTCTTGATGAGACCTCGACCCCTCACAGTCTGGCTTCCGAGCCAACCACAGCACCGAGACCGCCCTCATCGCTGCCACCGATGACATTCGAGCCCTGCTGGACAATGGTGAAACAGCGGCCCTCATCCTCCTAGACCTCTCCACGGCGTTCAACACTGTTTGCCACCGCACCCTAGTGCAGCGCCTCAGCAACATCGGAATCCAGGAAAAGGCCCTGGAGTGGATCATCTCCTTCCTCGCTGGAAGGACACAGAGAGTACGCCTACCACCGTTCAGATCTGCAGCCACGGAAGTCATCTGCGGCGTTCCTCAGGGCTCCTCACTCAGCCCCACCCTCTTCAACGTCTACATGAGCCCCCTTGCGGCCATCGCACGCCAACACAACCTCAACATCATCTCCTACGCCGACGACACCCAGCTGATCCTCTCCCTGACCAACGACCCCGCCACCGCCAGAACCAACCTCCACGAAGGGATAAAAGACGTAGCCGAGTGGATGACGACCAGCCGCCTGAAGCTGAACTCAGACAAGACGGAAGTCCTCATCCTGGGCTCCTCGCCCTCCGCCTGGGACGACTCCTGGTGGCCCCCCGCCCTGGGCACCGCACCCAAACCGACAGACCACGCACGCAGCCTGGGCTTCATCCTGGACTCCTCCCTCTCCATGACCAGACAAGTCAACGCCGTCTCCGCGTCCTGTTTCAACATCCTGCGCATGCTACGGAAGATCTTCCGGTGGATCCCCACCGAGACCAGGAAGACGGTCACCCAGGCCCTCGTCACCAGCCGACTGGACTACGGCAACGCCCTCTACGCCGGAACCACCGCCAAGCTCCAGAATAGACTCCAGCGGATCCAGAACGCCTCAGCCAGACTCATCCTCGACATCCCCCGACGCAGCCACATCTCCGGACATCTGAGAGACCTGCACTGGCTCCCCGTCAACAAGAGAATCACCTTCCGTCTCCTCACCCACGCACACAAAGCCCTACACGGCCAAGGCCCGAGCTACCTCAACAACCGCCTCAACTTCTACGCTCCCAAACGCCACCTCCGATTGACCAACCACGCCCTCGCCGCCGTCCCCCGCATCCGAAGAGCGACAACAGGAGGAAGGTCCTTCTCCTACCTGGCCGCCAAGACCTGGAACACCCTCCCGACCAACCTTCGCCTGACCCAAGACCACCTCTCCTTCAGGAAGAAGCTCAAGACCTGGCTGTTCGAGCAGTAGCGGCACCCCCCCCCCCCCCCCCCAAGCGCCTTGAGACCCTCCGGGTGAGTAGGGCGCTCTATAAATGCCTTGATTGATTGATTGATTGATAGACCTCTTAAGCATGCCTTCGCATACAGTGCGTGTCTCAGACAGACCTTTTCTAGGGGTCCTCACAAATCCCATGTCTACCTTACCCGCACACATGTCACACTCTTGGCATGGCCTTGCTGCAGCCCTACTGATCTTCAAGGGCAGGAGAGGGCAATACGGTTGCCTATTAATCAATCATTAATCTTACAAAGCACAACTACTCACCTGTGAGGGTCTAAAGGCGCTGAGTGGGAGTGGTGGGTCTATGGTTCAGTAGAAGAGCCAGGTCCTGAGGTCCTTTCTGAATTGCAGCAGCGAAGGAGATTGCCTGAGAACCTCAAAGAAGCTTTCTTAGGAGATTAGCCCTATGCAGTTCTCCAGCACCCCTGCCTATCTTTCTACTGAGAGGTAATATGTAGTGTTGTCAATGATTTGCACTTGCTTGCCTCTGTGTAGTGAACAAGAATTTGCCTATGTACCTGGCCAGGATGATCCTCAAATGACAGCTGGGGGATGTGAGATTCCCCTGGCGTACTCCGAGATAGTTTACTTGAGATAGCCATACTAGCATCAACAAAGGTAGTACACCTACAGCGGGTATTGGTGAATGTTTGTGATAATTCAGTATTCACAGCACTTACAGGTTAATTGCAAGCCCTGCCAGCATAGGTAACCTCAGTGAGGCGGGGTGCTGGTGGGGCAGGGAAATTGACAAATAGCATAGGGAAAATTAAATGAATAAATACATCCAATTCCTTCGGGGCTGATTCACAGAACTAACTTAAGACAAAATCCTAAACTTAGGGGCAGATTTACAAGCCACTTGCACCACTTTTGCGTCACTTTTAACATGGGACAAGTGACGCAAAAGTGGTGCAAAACATCATTTCCTACGCTGACGACACACAGCTGATCCTCTCTCTCACCAAAAACCCAAGCACCGCCAAAACCAACCTACACGAAGGGATGAAAGACGTAGCCGAGTGGATGAAGAACAGCTGTCTGAAACTGAATTCAGACAAGGCGGAAGTCCTCATCCTAGGATCATCCCCCTCTGCTTGGGACGACTCATGGTGGCTACCAGCCCTAGGAAGCGCACCCAAACCAACGGACCACGCACGCAACTTGGGCTTCATCCTGGACTCCTCCCTCTCGATGTCCAGACAAGTCAACGCCATCTCATCATCATGCTTTAACATCCTACGTATGCTCAAAAAGATCTTCTGCTGGATCCCCACCGAAACAAGAAAGACGGTCACCCAAGCACTTGTCACTAGCCGATTGGACTACGGAAACACCCTTTACGCCGATACCACAGCCAAACTACAAAAAAAACTCCAACGCATTCAGAACGCCTCCGCCAGACTCGTCCTAGACATTCCCCGCCACAATCACGTATCCGGTCACCTGAGAGACCTTCACTGGCTCCCCGTCAACAAGAGAATAACGTTCCATCTCCTCACCCAGGCACACAAAGCCCTCTATGACCTAGGACCTAAATACCTCAACACGCGCATGACTTTTCACTCCCCCACACGCCAACTACGATCGTCCAATCAAGCCCTCGCCGCGATTCCACGCATCCAAAGATCCACCATGGGAGGAAGATCTTTCTCCTACTTAGCGGCCAAAACCTGGAATTCTCTCCCCACCCACCTCCGCCTCACACAGAACCACCTCTCCTTCAGAAAACAACTCAAAACTTGGTTATTTGATAAGTAACAAACAACTCCTCCCCCAAGCGCCTTGAGACCCTCTGGGTGAGTAGTGCGCTATATAAATCCTAACTTGACTTGACTTGACTTAAGTGAAACTTAAGACAACATCCTCACTTTACTACTACTAAATGCCTTCTGTGAATACCAAAAGTAGTAAGTTTAGGATTTTGTCTTAAGTTAGTTCTGTGAATCGGGCCCTTCGTCTTTCGGCACCGCCCCACCGCGATTACCTAATACCAGCCGCGCCTGGTTAACTGGTGTGTTAAAACGATTCTTCTCCCGGCAGAGATCGGCTGTGCACGCCGACGTCTAAAAATCAGCCACTGCAAAACCAAGAGGAGTCTGGTGTAAAAAATGTGCTTCGTCAGCGTGACCTCCCACGAGGTAATAAACTGTACGAAAAATGGATGTCAGGAAGAAAAGAGAATGATCACATTTCTCATTTATTGCCTGCCACTGTTGAATCATTCATTTAAAGTGTTAGTGGGAAAATACATGTTAAAAGTTAATTTTGACGAATTAAAGCCGAAGAAATCACAGCTGACAAAAATGATTCTGTATGTCAAGAAGAGACAGAAGCAATTTTCGATTTTTTTTTTAGTTTTAAAAAGACTCTCTTGATTTGCTAGAAGTTAACTCTTCTTTTGTTGGAGATTCCCCCTCCCCTTGTATCTTTTCCAAGTAACTCCCCAATGTCGCACTTACAATCTACCGTAGAATCATTACTTTACAGTTTATGTATGGCCTTTGTATCTATTCAGTGGATTAATAAAGTGAAAATGTAGGTAGATGGCAGACCAACGCTGTACTAGGAGCAGAAGATAGGTGCCTATAGGCAAACCAACTGTGTGTATATGTGCTAGCCCACCATTTATAGCCTGTTTTCACTTCGGGCCATATGTATCAACATTCCGTTATGCGATTCCTAAATAGCGATTTTTAAGGAATCGCTATTTAGAAATCGCAAAATGGTATGTATGTAGAAAATCGCTTCTTTTTAGCGATTCCTTAAAATTCCATAATTGCGATTAGCAAATTGCTAATCGCAATTAAGGAATAATTTCCCATTCATTTCTATGGGCCAGGAGGCCCATAGGAATGAAGGGGAAATTGCGAATCGCAATTTGCTAATCGCAAATTGTGAATATTTTCAAGGGTGCAGGGGTGTCTAAAGAACACCCTGCTGCACCCCTGAAAATAACATGTGCGAGCATATGGCGCATATACATGCCCTAAGGGCATATATGAGCGTCACATGGCACCTTTTGATTTTTCAAAAAATGCTTTTTTAAAAGAATTCGCAATTTACCACCAACTGGAAGTTGGTGGTAATTTGCGATTCCTTAATGGCATTTTGGAAAAAATTTTCCATGATACATTGCATTTAAGGAATTGCAAAATTTGCAATTCCCTAAATGCAATCGCAAAATAAGGAATAGCAAATTTAGCGATTCCTTATTTTGCATCAAATCTGTTTCATACATACCATTTAGCGAAAATGGGTTCGCAAACGCCGGAACTCTGCGAATTTCGGCGTTTGCAAACCCATTTTGCCTTGATACATATGGCCCTTCATCCCTTATTTAAGGCTTCCGGTTCCAAAAGATTAATTTACTTATCAGCTTCAAGCTGAAGACCACCTCTTTTCAATCGGTTGGATTACAGATTTGAATTTAGTACTATTTTTCTTAATATTAAATTATTTGTTCAAAATATCATTTTTGCTAGAAAGTAATTCGTCTTTGAAGTTGTATTCTTTCAGTCTCTTGAACACGTAGTTGATTTAAATTATGTAAAGCTTCCTTTAAGTGCCTGTCAGTAATTAAATGGATAAATGTATTGTTTCCATCATTCATAATAATATGAGATTTTCTCAGTGGCGGCTGGCGCCTACGGGGAGGGAGGGGGCAGGCATGTGTGCGCAATATCAATATTAAAAATTAAACTTACCTGAACCGACGTTCTCTGATCCGGACAGCTTAACAGTAACAGGATGCTGTAGTGCGGGCACCAATCCTGGCGTGCGCCCATGTTGTGAAAGCAGGGCCCTGATTGGAGGGAGCAGCCTCACTCAGCGCTCCTCAGCGTCCTGTAGACCTACACTTACTCTAACCCAGCTGTTTTAAGACACACTGGGTTAGAGGTTTCCAATTGCGCATGTCTGGCTGGCCTTCTCAAGACGGCTGGCCAAAAGGACATGCACACTTTGAAAAGTGCAGAAACAACCTACCCTCCTCTCTGCTGCTGTCACTCAGCAGCGGCCCGCACCCCTCCTGACACTCAGTTCGGGATGGGGGGATGAAAAATAAAATGGTAATAAATCATCGTTTTATTTTTCATCTTTGGGGGTGATTTAAGTGGAGCGACGCTCCTCCGTTCCAACCGAGAAGATGCCCCTGGATTTTTGGCATTTGCTTTATCATATGTTGAAGGGACCGCAGTGCTAATACAGTGCTGATTTACATAACATAATGTCATTCAGAATGTACATGACGATTTGGCATCTGTGACCATATCCAGTATACAATATGAATTGCTCATTTCCTCATTAGTACATTTTACCTACAAATGAAGACTCAAATGCACCAATCGTTTATTGTTGTCAATGAGTCTTTCTAATACCTGATTGATGTTTAGATTTTTTAAACACTTGATATAGCTTAACCCGTTCTGTGCTTATGATGGAACCATGCTGTTATGAGCCACGGGCGGCGTGTGCTCATGACGGCGTGGTTCCGTCATGCGGCTGTTGCTCCGCCCACGCGGCACTAATTCCCCACCTGTGCGGGCGAATTAATGAGCAGACGCGGCCTTGACGGAACCACGCCGTCATGAGCACACGCTGCCTGTGACTCATGACAGCATGGTTCCGTCACGAGCACAGCGGCGCCGCGCTTACCCCCACCCCTCCTGCGCCGCGGCAAAATTCGCGCCACGGCAAAGGGGTTAAAACTCTGGTGCCTTCATTGGTACTGCTTCTTTGGTCCACTTCTCCTTCCCACCAATCACAATACTCATAAAGCAGCTTCTCAAGTTTTATTTAAATTTACTCGCTAGCCAGGAACCTCACCATGCTCCAATGGTGCATCCGCGCGACGGCTACCATTTCCGGTTAGGACAGTCATGACGACATTAATATGCGTAAAGTAATATTTAATGTTCTCTAGTACCAGGTATGATTTTTTTTAAAAAGTCACAAAAGCAATATTATTGATCAGTTTGTTTACTTATTTATAATAAAAAGGAATCAGTAATCAATCAAAAGTAATTTTCAATTGCTTGCAAAAGGAAAGCCACGCATCATTTTAGCCTATAAAATCTGGTGATTTCTTTCAAATTCTGGGCGTCCATGATGAGAAAGAGCGACCGCCAGCCCTGCTGCTGGGGAGCCTGGGAGGGGGTTCTGCATGTGTGATGGAAAGTAATGCTTTCTTATCACGGCTGGACTGGGTTCAAAAACCAGCCCTGGCAACTCCGCATCACCGGCCGCCGGTCGGAGGGCTTACTGTGAACCTCTGGCCCTCCTTTGCACTGCTGAAGCTTTTGTTACAGGGGGCGATATTGCAGCACTGATGCAAAACCGGCCTTCAGTAACAAAAACAGCCCCCGGGGGACAAAAGCTGGCCCCCACAGGCCAAAAACCGGCCTCCACCCTTACGGCCCACCGGGCTAACTCCCGGTGCCCACTACGGCCAGTCCAGCCCTGTTTCTTATGGATATTTTAGGTTGCCTTGATGTCTGTGGGCCCGATTCACAGAACTAACTTAAGACAAAATCCTAAATTTACTACTTTTGGTATTCACAGAAGTTAGGATTTTGTCTTAAGTTTGTCTTAAGACAGATTAAAGACAAACTTAAGACAAAATCCTAACTTAAGTCTGTCTTAAGTCTGTTTTAAGACAAACTTAAGACAAAATCCTAACTTCTGTGAATAACAAAAGTAGTAAGTTTAGGATTTTGTCTTAAGTTAGTTCTGTGAATCGGGCCCTGTATGTTTTTGCACCCGGCCAGATAAATCTAACTCCAACTGAGAAAGCCTGCCTAGCATACAGGGTTTTATTATCCAAGAAGTTATATATCATTTGACACTGTTTTGCGGAGACGCCGGACAGTGCATCATTTTCAAGGATTGGGTTTTCAATTTGTATAATTGTTCTGATAAATTAATTTGTGAGATTGTTTTTTTCCTTCAAAAACCCGTGTTTTGTTTGCTGTAGTATCTCATACATATGCCTGGTAAGGGCGCACTGCCCGATCTTCGTTGTGGCACACCTTGAACAAGTTGTGAAGGGTGCAAATCGGGGCAGTGCGCCCTATTACCATCAATGCACTGTCCTCAGGGCAGTATCGAACCTGTTGCGGCCCTGGTGTGGTCTTCATCAGTGCAAGCACCAATGCCCTTCTCCTCCAAGGGTGGACAGCTGCAGGCGAGTGCAGTGAGTGACTGCACCTGCCTACTTTGGGATGTCTTGGATTTCCTTGAGACCGCCTTTCCACTCTTTCTGGTCTCATCCTTAGAGACCCACTGGCTGAATGCCTCCTTTTTGTGGCACGGTAAGAGCGCTTCTTGACAGCCTCTCTGCCCCTGTGTCCATGTGCATCATACAGTGTGAGTGCAGAGGCAAAGTGTTTCCCTCATTTGCATGTTTCTTGTGCTATCAGTATTACAAAGGGTTTTTCCTGGTGTTAGTGGTCTATTTTTTTGTTTTTGCAGTTTTATATAGTGCAAACTCGACCCGAAGGTATCAGAGCATTTACATGAACACCAGTTGCAATTACAGACGACACATTCAGGCACGGGGAGATTGCGTGATTTGCCAGAATCACAGGATGCTTGAGCCTCCTGTCAGACTCAGACCTGGATCCCCAGTGCAAGATTGGCCGCTCTAGCCGTTAAGCTATATACACTATTCTGTAATACTACAGTGCCCTGGGGGCACAGAAACTCCCCAGGCACTAACTGTGATGTCCCTTGGCACCTATGGAAGAAGTGGGGAAAACACAGCTATGTATTATGATGAATAAAATACCCTCAACTGTGGATGGAAGGACCATTGCAAGTCTCCTCAGAGCTTTATGTCCCCATGAAATGCTCTCAGCAGGCTTCCAAAGGACACACAACTCCTTGTTGGCTTACGATGTCCCAAAACTGTACAAATGGGGGTATGTTATTTCTTATAGCACATAGGGCATGATTACGATGTCAGGCGGACTCTTGCAGTCTCTGGACCGACTGACCTCTGGTCAGCAGTCCAGAAACTGCAAATACAATGTGACCACACATGATGCAATCGCATACTCCCATTTCTTAACCCCTTCGACACTCAAGGATTCAAGGATTCAAAAATACTTTATTCGGTTAAAAAGCAAGATAACCATGAAAGTAGCATGACAAATACAGTTTACAAGAGGTGGAATACGCTTATTTTAAAAACACAAAAGGAAAAGAAAGCATCAAAATTAAATTCATATATACAATAAAAGCAATCAGTCCGTTTGAATTGATTTACGGCACTTAAAAACCAGTTTTAAAAATTCTGCAATTGAGGCAACCATAAAAACAGTTTCCATTTTCTGGCACTCTGTAAACGCTAGGCGGCATCTATATACATTTAGATCCTTGAGGATTGGGATGATAAGATTCTTTCGAGGAAGGGTGTAAAATTTACAAAAGAATAATATGTGTATATCGGATTGATGGGATACTTCATCACATGGACAAAGACATAAATCCTTCGACCAACAATTCATCAAGGGGAACGATAATGTCCTAAAAACAATATTCAGTCTAAAACGGGTCAAAAGGTAACGTTCATGGTTGGACATATACAATGAAAGATATGGCTGCAATTTCTCTCCACATAGAATGTCCTGGTGGGCTGAAACAGTCTTTTTTCTCGCCTCTTCTATATGTCTCATTTCCTTGAGGTACACCATACATAGATTTTTCAAATCCCTTCTAGATATATTTTCCATGGATTGTGGGTCCTCAAAGTAATGGGGGCAATTTATTTTTTCAAGAAAATTTTTGACGAAGCCTATCCATTTAAAGTCACTGATATTGTCCAATGCCATGATGTCCTTTAAGATAACCCGATTGACAGCACATTCATCGTTTGTCCAAACCCTATGCCAAAGAAGAACTGGCTGAATTTTAATAGTATCTGTAATATAGGGTATACCCAGTTCAGCATGGCATATCATCGTTGCAGTACTTTGGGGTACGGACAGAATGTGACATAAGAACTTGTTTTCCATGATTTGAATCGCACTAACATTTGAATACCCCCATAATCCGGCACCATAGGTGGCTACAGATATACAGGTCGCATTATAAACAGTTAAAATCTCCTTTATGGGTTTTCTACCTATTTTTTTCATAAAGCATTTTAGGGCCATAATGGTCTTAGAAAATAACAGAGATCTCGCATGAATTGCTGTAGTCCATGAGCCGCTTTCATGGAACAATATCCCCAGATACGGGAAGGTAGGGGTCCTATCTAAGGGATTGGTATTTATGAAGATTGGCTTCAAATGCTTGCTTGTTCTGGGCCCACAGAACATAGATAAAGTTTTAGAACAATTGATTTTCAAATCTAAACCAAGCATAAAGGTGTTAAAGGCTGTAACCAAAGTTTGTAAAGCCATTGGTGTGCGTGCCATCAGAACGGCATCGTCAGCGTACATCAGTGCAGGGACAGGCCTACCTCTCACCATAGGCATGTCTCTGCCCTCCTGCACGAGATGCTTCTCCATTCCATTTATATATAACAAGAATAAAAAGGGGGCTAGAACGCACCCTTGGCGCACACCCCGACCAATCCCAAATTGTCTACTGCATTCACCATTATTCCCGTATCTGACAATAGCAGTGGCCCCAGAATAAAGCTCTCTCAGAAAGCATATAATGGCATTGTCTACCCCCATTTCTGCCATAATTGACCATAATTTAGTGTGTGACACACAGTCAAAAGCTGATGTTAAATCAACAAAAGTGAGGTATAGACGTTGTTTTTTAACCTTTATATATTTCTGTTGCAAGGTGAAAAGATTCAAGCCTTGCTCTATGGTCCCCAAGCCCTTTTGAAACCCAAATTGGAAATCACTTAGCACCCCATTATCCTCAGCCCAGCTCTGCAGTTTTGCTAAAATCACTCTCCCCAAGATTTTTATAGAAGAGTCCAATAATGAAATTGGCCTATAGCAAGTACAGCTTAGCCTGTCACCTTTCTTGAAGATTGGGACTATTACCGATGTAAACCAGGTAGGAATTGGGCTATTTACCAGGGCGGCATTAAAAAGCTGAACTAGCAGTGGCCCCCATAATTCGATGTTAGCTTTATAGAGGTCAGCTGGTATGCCGTCTGGCCCTGCTGCCTTGCCCCCCTTAGTCGCCTTCAAACTTGCTATAACTTCTGGAAGGGTTACAATCAAAGTTCCGGTAGTGTCTAAAAACAACCCCACATCCTGGCCTGTGTCAGGGGTTAGTTCCACAGCCTTATAAAGGGAGGAAAAATGAGCCACCCACTCATCTTCTGAGATAGCAATTTCCAAGCGTGCTTTTTGTTCATGTAAAAGGGGGGTATTAATAACCCTCCAAAAAGCAGCCGGATCCTTTGATTTTGAGGCAGCGCATAGATTGTCCCAAGCCTCCCTTTTTATCGAGGCCTTCCTGTCCTTCAGTGCTAAATTGTAGTCCTTCCTAGCAATTCTAATTAGGATTACATCCCGTGGTCTTTTATGAATTGCAAGTCTAAGCTTTGTTAAGGCTCTAGTGCAGTTCCTATCGAACCATTTCCTATTGGACTTTAAAAAGTTTTTCCTTTCAACCCACAAAGCTTCCTTAATTGTACTAGAGATGATATTAAAATGGGTTATTATATCACAATGCTCTGCGTATTCATCTAAACAGATCGAGAAACTACTCATGCATTTACTCAATATTTTATACAGAAAATCATCCGGAACCAGTCTGCTCCATTTAAGGTTGTAACCATTTTGAGCACCCAACCTCACGTCCTGGACCATTTGGTCCGGACCTTCTCTAGTATCAGCTACAGCAAATAGGTTCTCCATTTTTAATACCTGTGGCAGGTGATCACTCAATGGTAAGTCCATGATATTTGCTTTGATCAATCTGCTCGCAGAGCTGAGTGTACATAAATTAAAATCAATGGTAGATGAGGCACCTCGACCAACAAATGTTGGTACAAATGGCGTTGTATAATGTGCTAACTCATTTGAAAACCCAAAATTGAAGTTAAAAATCATCTCATTTAGTGAGTCGCCTAGTAGGGTATGTTCAAAATGCGTCAAGTTGACATCTTGTTCCAGCATTAAACCACAAATAACCTTTTGGCCCTTTTTGCAGAGAGTACAATTAAAATCACCCCCCCATAATAACATAACTTCAGCCCTCTTGCTCTTATCAAGTTCGTTTTGCATTTCTGTAATTCATGTGTCAAGTACATCCTTAATCATGCTATCTGGACAATTATTGTAAAAATTAAAAAGAACCATCTTTGGACCCTTCCTTGTGTAAATTACTATTTTTTGATAGTAGCTGGATCCGGGGGAGAAAGAAATGTTATCGTATACTAGGAGATTAGATATGTATACAATCAACCCCCCCTTAGGTCTCCCATGTATTCCACCCACCGCCGGGGTAAAGTATGTTTTGTAGCCATTAAGATGTATCGGGGTGGTGGCCCATGTTTCTTGGAGGGCTAATATTCCCACGTCAGTAATGGCCTCATCCCAGGTTGGATTGGTGATCTTTTGTTTTAGCCCAGCCACATTCCAAAAAAGCACCTTACAGTAATCTTTTTTCTGCAGGTGAAATATCTATACTGTCCCCTAATCTACTGACCAGGCTCCCTTGTATAGACTCATCCCCCACCTGTATTTCTAAGGTTTCCTCAGACCCTGGACAGCTTATAGAACCCAAGCCCAGAGAATTGTTAAACAGCAGGTCATCTTCCGTGGTCTCGGGGAGTCAATCCACACCTTCCAGGCAATCATACCGGTTGTAACACAGAAAAAACGGAGGGAACTGCGGGATGCCTGTGCACCCTAGGTCATAGCCTTGAGGATAAGAGTAAGGGGGCCTCCCTTTGTGTTTCACAGTGTTCCAACCATCTTCATGCCTCCCATTCCACTGTGTGTTGTGGTAATTATTGTCAAAAGCCTGACCAGTATTACCACCATGGTATCGTTTGTCCCTGGTCCAGCTCCACCTATTATCCGGTTGTTCACCCTCAGGGTAAAAGTAGGATAATGGCCTAGCCACAATAGACAAACCATAATTTCTTGGGGGCCTCGATGTAATAAATTCTGCGGTGCGGGGATTCTCAAATGTTATCACCACGCAGTCACCGTGTGTCCTTTTATTATTATTATTATTATACCCCACCCAAGGAGCCCTTTCGACCATGAGGATATTGCTTTTAAAGGCTGGTGGCAAAGGGTAATTATCGTTTAGCCAGTGTATTGTTTTATTTATAAGTCCCCCATTATTTTCATATGATTTATTATCAGGTTGTGGGACTCCAGTAAGGACCACCACGTATGGAGAGGCTTCTGGTGGTAGATGTATGTTTCTACGTGACTCCCTTTTTTCAACATTAGCTTTATCCTTGGGAGTTTGCGTGGGTGGTGCTACTTTATCAGTTGTGGTTGAGTTTTTAGGTATTGGTATAGGTTTTGGAAGTGGATTATTGGTGGGTTTTGGAGGTGGATTGGTGGTAGGTTTTGATGGTAGATTGATAGTGGCATCATTTTTTGCAACTGTGGGTGGTCTATTCATAGTTGGGTTTTTTTGTGGAACTTTATTGTTCGCATTAAAGCTAGGGGCACTAATATCTTTATGGATGTTAGTCAATATTGTTTCCAGACATCGTAGCCTAACCTCAATAGGTTCTAAAAGAATTTTTAGCATTGCAAAGATGTTATTATTAACCATGCTTAGGCTACTACTGTCCTCTCCCCCTCCCGCTTGGTTGTCAACTACCCCACTTAGTTCCAAAATTCCCTCCAAGCTACTATCCAAGATGGTTTCATCTGGCAGGCTTAGTGTTATGTCCACGCTTACCCGGGGCCCCCCTGCGGTGTCATTGATATTGGAGTGAGCATCTAGATTGGTGCTCACATTCGACTGTATTGGATCCAGCTGAGTTGGGTCATGGATTTTGCTAGTCTGGGGTTTTTTCCCTTTTCGAGTGGTCGTTTTAATGGACTTTTGTTTAATACTCTTTTGTTTAGGGATTGCCCCCTCCTTCCTCCCCCTTTCAATTAGGGTACTAGCTGAAGTTTCATTTTCAGTTGCCGCTGGGCCATTTTCCAGCAACAAGGAGAGATTTGGGGTTGCCTCCAGGCCTTCCTGCGAGGCTGGTAAATCAGAACACTGATCCTTATGTACCATTACAAGTGTTTTTGGAGCGGATACATTATTAGGTGTGCAGGCTTGAGCAATATGGCCCAGAGAGGAACGTTTTGCCATGGCTAAGTCTTGGGACACCCTTCTGTCCATCAGTATGATCCCTTCATCAATGAGGGCGTGTGTGCGTACTATAAAGTCATCTAAGGTACCTGTTAATTTCTTTGCCCCAGCGGCTGCCATGCTTCTGGTCTCTGGGTGATTCATGGCAAGCCCAACAAATAACCCACTATACAGCAGGAAAGACTTATGGCCAAAGACCAGTACCTATTTCAGTACAACAGGATCTCAGGGACTCACACTAATATATGGCAGCAAGTTTTAGCCAACTTACAGTTTTGCAGTCTCGATGTCCTTTGGCTATTTGCAAACGGGCAGGGTGTCTGGCCCAGGCCAGGCTCCTCGGGCCTCTGAGGGCCTAAGAGGGCCCGCCATTTGCCCGGGCTTAGCCCCGGGCGTCCCGCTCGCGTCCCGCGACGCGGGGCTCCTCCGCCCTTTATGGCGCCTGGTCGCGCTCACTGGCGCGTGTTGCGTCACCTCCACGCGCCGCCGCGAGGCCTGCCGGGAGCTGTAGTCCCCCGGAGCGGTGGCGCGGAGTCCAAAGCCTTAATTAGACTCTCGGCGGTGGCGGCGCTGATGTTCTCCACAGGCTGGATTTCTCGCCCAAAAGTGCTTCTCTATGATGGCGCCTGCGTTAAAGCACAGGATACGGCAAGTAAATGGCTTTAAATGTCCCTCGGCGATGGCGGCAAGTATGCAGTTCTCCCCCGCTCTGCCGGGCTCCTCCGCCCTTTATGGCGCCTGGTCGCGCTCACTGGCGCGTGTTGCGTCACCTCCACGCGCCGCCGCGAGGCCTGCCGGGAGCTGTAGTCCCCCGGAGCGGCGGCGCGGAGTCCAAAGCCTTAATTAGACTCTCGGCGGTGGCGGCGCTGATGTTCTCCACAGGCTGGATTTCTCGCCCAAAAGTGCTTCTCTATGATGGCGCCTGCGTTAAAGCACAGGATACGGCAAGTAAATGGCTTTAAATATCCCTCGGCGATGGCGGCAAGTATGCAGTTCTCCCCCGCTCTGCCGGGCTCCTCCGCCCTTTATGGCGCCTGGTCGCGCTCACTGGCGCGTGTTGCGTCACCTCCACGCGCCGCCGCGAGGCCTGCCGGGAGCTGTAGTCCCCCGGAGCGGCGGCGCGGAGTCCAAAGCCTTAATTAGACTCTCGGCGGTGGCGGCGCTGATGTTCTCCACAGGCTGGATTTCTCGCCCAAAAGTGCTTCTCTATGATGGCGCCTGCGTTAAAGCACAGGATACGGCAAGTAAATGGCTTTAAATGTCCCTCGGCGATGGCGGCAAGTATGCAGTTCTTCCCCGCTCTGCCGGGCTCCTCCGCCCTTTATGGCGCCTGGTCGCGCTCACTGGCGCGTGTTGCGTCACCTCCACGCGCCGCCGCGAGGCCTGCCGGGAGCTGTAGTCCCCCGGAGCGGCGGCGCGGAGTCCAAAGCCTTAATTAGACTCTCGGCGGTGGCGGCGCTGATGTTCTCCACAGGCTGGATTTCTCGCCCAAAAGTGCTTCTCTATGATGGCGCCTGCGTTAAAGCACAGGATACGGCAAGTAAATGGCTTTAAATGTCCCTCGGCGATGGCGGCAAGTATGCAGTTCTCCCCCGCTCTGCCGGGCTCCTCCGCCCTTTATGGCGCCTGGTCGCGCTCACTGGCGCGTGTTGCGTCACCTCCACGCGCCGCCGCGAGGCCTGCCGGGAGCTGTAGTCCCCCGGAGCGGCGGCGCGGAGTCCAAAGCCTTAATTAGACTCTCGGCGGTGGCGGCGCTGATGTTCTCCACAGGCTGGATTTCTCGCCCAAAAGTGCTTCTCTATGATGGCGCCTGCGTTAAAGCACAGGATACGGCAAGTAAATGGCTTTAAATGTCCCTCGGCGATGGCGGCAAGTATGCAGTTCTCCCCCGCTCTGCCGGGCTCCTCCGCCCTTTATGGCGCCTGGTCGCGCTCACTGGCGCGTGTTGCGTCACCTCCACGCGCCGCCGCGAGGCCTGCCGGGAGCTGTAGTCCCCCGGAGCGGCGGCGCGGAGTCCAAAGCCTTAATTAGACTCTCGGCGGTGGCGGCGCTGATGTTCTCCACAGGCTGGATTTCTCGCCCAAAAGTGCTTCTCTATGATGGCGCCTGCGTTAAAGCACAGGATACGGCAAGTAAATGGCTTTAAATGTCCCTCGGCGATGGCGGCAAGTATGCAGTTCTCCCCCGCTCTGCCGGGCTCCGCCGCCCTTTATGGCGCCTGGTCGCGCTCACTGGCGCGTGTTGCGTCACCTCCACGCGCCGCCGCGAGGCCTGCCGGGAGCTGTAGTCCCCCGGAGCGGCGGCGCGGAGTCCAAAGCCTTAATTAGACTCTCGGCGGTGGCGGCGCTGATGTTCTCCACAGGCTGGATTTCTCGCCCAAAAGTGCTTCTCTATGATGGCGCCTGCGTTAAAGCACAGGATACGGCAAGTAAATGGCTTTAAATGTCCCTCGGCGATGGCGGCAAGTATGCAGTTCTCTTCGACACTCATGACGGAGCAGTTCCGTCATGAGCGCTGGTTGGGCTGTGCTTATGACGGAACCGTTCCGTCATGACCATGCCTGTTTTTTAGAACCTTCAGCAGAGCGTGAAAATTCACGCCGCGCTGAAGGTGTTAATGGGAGCTTGTGTTGCAGCCGCAAAGACGCCATAGCACAAGCTCCCATAGAGAAATGGGAGCCCTTGTAAATCCCTGCACCATGTGTCATGCATAGGTGCCCCCTAAGCCCCCGACCGGAGGGCCAGTGGGGAAGGGGCCCTGCTTGAGGCCCCCAAAGGTCCTTTTCCAGCAGTAAATCCATGGTAATGACTACCCCCATAATTGGGCTTTCCGACTGACATCCTAATTAGCCCCTTCTTATTTTTTATCCCATAAGTATTAGCATCACTGAGTAGATTTCGTGGGAGGGTTTTCCCCACCATGCCACTAACATGATATTTCCTTTTCCAGGAATTGTAGGAAACAATTTCGGTGATACCCCGCCGCCAGGATTGAACGCTGGGGTCAGGGGCGGCTCTAGGCTCATGGCGGCCCTGGGCAGGGAGCGTAAGTGGAGTGCCCCGGAAGAGGGGGTCCGGGCGGGGCGTAGCGCGGAGGCCAGTGAAGAGGGGGGGGGGTCAGGGTGTTTGGAAGTGGAACAGAGCTAGAGGCCACCAAATCCCTGCCAGGGGCCACCACGAAAATATGTATTCATCCTCAGAGGATTATTATATTAAGGATATATATTGGCGTGGAGGCCCTTTGGGTCTGGTGGCCCTGTGCAGGTGCACGGCTTGCACATGCCTTAGGCCGCCCATGCTGGGGTAGTGGTTTGGTCGTGCAGCTCCAGTCTAAACTCGATTGTGAAGAAGCAGGTAAGGAATGCTCAAGATGATACCTGTGCCAGTTAATTTTTCAAGTCCATCCCCTCCAATATCTATCAAAATGATGGAATTCCACGTCGTTCGCCTTTGTTGCTGAATTTGCTCGCGAGCGCTCCCGGAACTGCCATAACTGGAAGGTACAAGGTTAAACAACAGCATTTATGCATTGCTCGGAATACATCAGGGCTCCCATATTTGTGCCCAGGTGTCTGCTAGAGAGAGATGCATGCCCCCCTGGGGAGGCATCCGGCAGCTGCTCAGCCCAGGAAGAAACACTTGCCTCGGCTGCTTGATCTATGGGCTTCGGAGCGCCAAGGAACCGCCTGCTTGGCAGGCAGGATTAAAAGTGAATTAACTTGTGCAGGCAGAAGGCCCGGTGCACCGCGCTGACCTCCTGAGCTGCAACAAAGGCAGAGAAAGTTGAATCGGCAAGTACACATAAATGTGATGTATAGTCGGCTCCCCGTCAAATTCAGCAGTCAGGCGCCTGTAGCAGCAACACTGCAGTGCACATCTGTGCACGTGCGCATCAATGCAAAAGTGAGCGAGCTGCCAATAGGGAAGCTTTTCAAAATAGGAAAACATTAAAACAAATGAGATATCCCTTAGAGGATTCTCTTCCTCCAGAAGTGTGGAATTAGGAGCCTTCTAAATTTGGGAAACATCCTTTACAACGCAACTTTTACCACGCAATGCTTTTACATCGCAACTTTTACAACGCAAACCATTACAACGCATTGCGCTGGGGAGCGCTCTAGGATAGGGAATAGATTTAATTTACTATCCAACACCTTCCTTACTATCCACAGGGACTGGAGTTGGAATAGTAAATTAAACTATTTACTATCCAGCGCCCCAAAGCGCTATGCGTTGTAAAGGCATTCGTTGCAAAACTTGCGATGTAAAAGCATGCATGGTAAAAGCATGCGTTGTAATGTCATACATCCTCTAAATTTAGCTTAATCCTGCTTCAGGTAGCCTGACAGGTTTTAACCTATGGTACGGCTCCACCTATTTTCATTTGTCCTTCTTCATAAATTGAATCACTCTGCTGCTGTTTTCCTTTGTGGTGGCTGATAATGAGGATTTATGAAACTAGAAATGTATGGTGAAAGGGTCCCCTTTGACCTGCAGTTCCACACCTACTCACCCCCAGCATGCACAAAAAGGGCAGTACTGCCGAAAGTCTAATCAGCAGCCATTTGATAACAAAATTGTTAATTGAATTTGTAAAGAGAGCCCTTTCACCATCCCCTCACTCACAGCAGTGTTTGCATCCCCTGCCCTCCAGCCATGGAATGCAGGTAATACACTTCCACTGTCTGGCAAGCTGCCCTTACATTCCACCTGGTGCCAAGGCAGACCAGAGGCATTTAAATGTGTCCCACTCTGCTGTATGATTAATACCCTGAATCAAATCTGAGGTTGAACTACATAATCTCTTTTTTCCAATGTGTACCTTATTTCACATGTATTTTCTTGCCATGTGCAGCCAGCATTATTTTTTTCACTTTCAAACCTTGAACTGATGTTTCTTTCTACATTCTTGCATCCTCAAACTGCAAGCAGTCTAAAATATATTCACTACGTTCCTTAAATCCGGCATTAAAAAACTGCCCTATAGTTAAAATTTTTGTTTGTCGCCTCTCCTTTTTTCTTCTGTCTTTCAAGTGTCCCTTCCCTTCCCTTTCATGCATGCCTCCTCTCTCTGAGCACAACCTATGTGTGAGACACGCACGTTTGACCACTTACAAGATCACACTCTTTACTCCTTCTGCTGAAGGTCATACCTATGCAACCTAACAAAACCTGATCGCCTCTAAGTTATGTATTAATACCACCAACCAGGTGCCTAAACTCACCTTCCCCGACTAATGATAGCAACCAACCACTATTACGTCAGTCCAATGACCGCATGGAATGGTTTGCTTTGAGTGCACAAGATTAGTCCCAATAACTAACAGTAACCAATAACACTGAACTAACCTTTAAACTTGAGTCCTGAGCAGCATGCTGCCCGGTGTAAAGAGCTTCGATGCCTTGTCAGGGGTAGTAAGCGCTATATGAATGCAATTGCAATTACAAAGGGGCGCTTGGAGAACCACTTCACACAGCCATGCAGATTTAAAACAAAAGATGTTAACCTTTTATTGTGAGGGACCAATGTTTATATAACTGTTTATAGGGATCCTGGAGCTGCTGCTTTCAAGTGTACCTTCCAGCATAGGTTTAGGCGCACCATCCTCTCATACCAAGAGCCAGTACTTGCTCCGAGAGTGCCCTGGGCAGAAAGACATTTTGGCACCCTCGGTGCTACTCTACTAGTGAATAGAATGAGGTATCCGGGGGCCTCGTTTGTCTTCCCAGGTCAATCCCTGGCTGATTACATCAGAGCAGAGACAGGCCTCTCTCTGGACACCGCCTTCTCCGTCCCTCCCACACGCACCTGATTGGCTCAGTCATGCTGGTGGCAAGTTGTTTATTTGGGGTGGAGGATGGTGGTGTTTTACAGCAGGGGGCGAGAGAGGGGGGCATGAGATGCATTGTGGGGTTTGACGGAGTATTAACAGTGCCTGTGACATGTTAAACAATCATTTATGAATATTTAACCTTCATCACAGGAGTCCAGTTTAGAGGGATGATGTTGTTTGCAAGGCATGGCCTTAATGTGGGCAGCTCTTTAGTGCTCCCTGAGTATTGGCGCCCTGGGCATGTGTCCAGCTCACCCAGACCAATAGCCGGTCCTGCCTATGCATATTGTTATGCAGATTCATGAATTTAGCCTACTTTGGTCTGTAAAAAAGAGAAAAAAAATGGTGACATCAAGTATGGATTTTATATCACAACTATGGGTCCGATTCCAATGTCGGATGGACCGGAGTCTGTCATACATCGGTCAGGAACTGTAACCGGACAACCTCCTGTCATTGGATAAAGGCCTGCAAGTAGGACCGGTCGCATGCCTATACCAGAGCATGCATTCTGAATGGAATGCATGCTCTCATTGAAGAAGCAGGGGTGCAGTTCATCCTTGCACCCCGGGGAGCAGGGATCAAAGACTAGCACAAAAAGGCAGTATGGAAACTGCTTTCGTACTCCCTCGGCCGGAAAGAGCCAGCCAAGGGAGTACTAAAGGGTTTCCGGATGGCTCTCCAAGCCCGTCGTAAGCCATCCGGAAAACCGAGTCGGATTCCTTTCCGACCGAGCCCATCAGAATGGCTTGTCGAAAAGGAATCCATACAACACATTTGATGCAGGCAGGCGGGCCCTGACCGACAGTTGGAGCCCTTCCTGCCCGCATCGGAATTGGCCCCTATATTGGAAGGTGGCATTTCCACAGAACTTTGCACCTGATTTAGAGTTTAGCCGATGGGATACTCAGTCCTAAATGTGACTGATATATGTTGTATTACAAGTGCCATAGGATGCAACGTTTGTGACGGAGTATCCCATTTGCCAAACCCTAAATCAGGACTTTTTTCATATAATGTATTCTAGGAGGCAGCATTTAAGTCTAAATAGTCATAATAATTATGTGTATGTTTTCATAACTATTCATATTGTACTTCTGTTGTTTCTAAGCACTATAACTAATTTATGTTACTACTAACCAACTCGTAATAATCAATTTACAAACCCCTGAAGGATGGAAGGCAGAGTCTGTCTTGCTTGCATTCAAACTCTGGGGCGTCAAATCACCTTCCTTTTCATTGGTGACCATTCAACTAACAAAGCCATCTTGCATCTAAAAGGGTGTTGTGTGTTATTAATTAGAGCCAGTGGTGGTTCAGGTGGTGATTACATGTCTAATATGCTTGTTTATCCATGAAA
The DNA here is from genome assembly GCF_964263255.1 of Lissotriton vulgaris. Lineage (NCBI taxonomy): Eukaryota > Metazoa > Chordata > Amphibia > Caudata > Salamandridae > Lissotriton > Lissotriton vulgaris. The sequence continues at coordinate 52,617,654 of NC_141698.1, read as the reverse complement.
CTGATTAAATCATGAACCCGTGTAGATGAAAACTTCATCAGGAGGTTAAGAGGACAACAGAATGGGAACAGCATAACATGTCCAAGAGCAAACAGTTTGGCCAATAGGAGAACCAAGATTCAAACGCAGAGCTACGTTTTTCAAGGTTTCACTTTTTTATTCTGAATAAACTACAAAACTGGGCACTGGTCTCTCCCTGGGGTTATATCCAAAGTGTTTTGGTTTTAGCTCACTTTTCTTATCCTACACTTACTTCCAGTGCTAACCATCATTTAAATGCTTCCAATAAGTGCAAAAAAACAAGGAGCTGAGGAATATGTTCAAAATGTTGTTACCCAAGATTTGACCTCCACTTCCGCTTGGTTCTAATTTGGGGGTACCGACGGACAGAGCGGGGCCTCATACTCCCGAGCGGTCGCCGGGTGAGGTGAGGTCTTCACCCACACAAAGCTGGGAAGAAGACATGCTTCTCTCCCTCCAGTGGACATTTAAGTGTTAAAGTTCCTGGTAGATATGTAACTTTTTCTTAGTACATTTATTGTTATTCCTCACCTAACACATCATTTGTAGTTGCAGTAGCTATTCTATGTCTAAGGTCCTGAAGAAAACAGGGGCAATGCCCCTAAGGCTGAAACATGTCGACCGTCCTGCACAGCGCCAGAGGGTAGTCTTACTACTTGGCGTGTTTTTAACCTTTGACACATGGACTTCTGTCTGAATGTTTTTCAGAGTCTGGGTAGTCAATTTTATTTATCACTATCACTTGAGCACTGCACTTCATTAACACCATTCTATGATGAACATCATGGCTAGATTACTGACATCCATTCCCGCACCAGCACTATATGGTCGGACGTGGTATGGAATGACCAGCAATTCCCACATGACGTAAACTCCACCATAAGGGTGGGCTGATGGGATTTGTTCTAGCTTGTGTTTTGTTTTGTTTTCAATAGCATTTGCTCACACATGCATCCAACTGTTTCACAGTCACTGGTATAGTTACACACCATTTCCAGACCTGGTCTGCTCTGTTGTGTGTTTTGCATTTGTTACCCAAGATTACACAGTTTGGTCACATGACAAAGCTTGGATTAAAAACAACATCTTTTTGTTCTGCAATATCTAGCTTGCTCACAACACCACGACTTGGGTGGAGATGGTTGTGAGGAGGATGCCCAGTGACTACCCTCTTGAGGTAAATGCCAATGCTTTGGGGCGGGGCGCTGCTCAGATTTTTAATACAGTGCCTAAACCCAGCATATTTCGGTAAAGTGGTAGAGCTAGGATTAGATATCAAGCCCGGAAGTACCATGATTAAAAATTACCCACTGGGCCGCATATAGCGGTGTGAGTGAGGTTGTTGTATCTGCATACCGGTGAATTGACTACCTTATTGGGTGGCTCGACTGTGTGGTTTCATTGCACTCACTAGCCTGTTTCTAAGCGCTTCCAATGTTTCAAAGTAAAGAAAATCAAGCTAAATGGTGATTGGAAGGCTTTTTCTCTGGGGCAATAGGTGGTTATGGGTCAGCATTCTTGGAGTATAGAGTTGTTTACATCAATGTCCCACTATTACTTAATTCCAGTTGGATAACTATGGTGCTCAATCTGTACGCTTGACTCTTCTAGGCTGGTGACAGCGAGCACTCAAGGCTAGCATCAGGAGGCAGTAAAGGGACTGAAACTTGGATATGGTCACCCATGATATTTATGTCACTTTTTCTCATATTAACCCCTTCGGTGCTGATGACGGCCCCCAGCCATCATGCATCATGGTGCTCGTGTGCTGATGACGTCTGGGGGCCGTCATGAATCCGCCCACTCATTAAAAGTGCCGCACAGGCGCAGAATCGCGGCCGCATGGAAGGGGTTAAAAGTGATGCAAGGGGCTTTTATAAATAATTTACAACAAGGGGTGGTGAGGGACAGAGTCTCTGAATTAAGCAGAAAGCTCTCACCCAGTCAAGAGATCAGGGCGAGATCCAACACCGTTTTTTAGCTCACTGCACCATCCCAGTTTCAGAACCTGGCTGTATGCAAATTAGTCTGTTCCTGTCCCAGTGCATGATGGGAACAGGGCAAACCAAACTACAAAAGCCAATTCTTACACTGGGAAGGAAACAAGCTCCCGGGGACCGGTTTCTGGCATTACAGCCGTCTTCGGCCCGGTTTGCTTGAATCCTGATGGTGCAATGAGCAAGGGCCTCACATCTGAGAATACCCTTCCACGCTTAGGGTGGACAAAAATATTTATAACAAGGGGTGGTGAGGGACAGAGTCTCTGAATTAAGCAGAAAGCTCTCACCCAGTCAAGAGATCAGGGCGAGATCCAACACCGTTTTTTAGCTCACTGCACCATCCCAGTTTCAGAACCTGGCTGTATGCAAATTAGTCTGTTCCTGTCCCAGTGCATGATGGGAACAGGGCAAACCAAACTACAAAAGCCAATTCTTACACTGGGAAGGAAACAAGCTCCCGGGGACCGGTTTCTGGCATTACAGCCGTCTTCGGCCCGGTTTGCTTGAATCCTGATGGTGAAATGAGCAAGGGTCTCACATCTGAGAATACCCTTCCACGCTTAGGGTGGACAAAAATATTTACAACAAGGGGTGGTGAGGGACAGAGTCTCTGAATTAAGCAGAAAGCTCTCACCCAGTCAAGAGATCAGGGCGAGATCCAACACCGTTTTTTAGCTCACTGCACCATCCCAGTTTCAGAACCTGGCTGCATGCAAATTAGTCTGTTCCTGTCCCAGTGCATGATGGGAACAGGGCCAACCAAACTACAAAAGCCAATTCTTACACTGGGAAGGAAACAAGCTCCCGGGGACCGGTTTCTGGCATTACAGCCGTCTTCGGCCCGGTTTGCTTGAATCCTGATGGTGCAATGAGCAAGGGTCTCACATCTGAGAATACCCTTCCACGCTTAGGGTGGACAAAAATATTTACAACAAGGGGTGGTGAGGGACAGAGTCTCTGAATTAAGCAGAAAGCTCTCACCCAGTCAAGAGATCAGGGCGAGATCCAACACAGTTTTTTAGCTCACTGCACCATCCCAGTTTCAGAACCTGGCTGTATGCAAATTAGTCTGTTCCTGTCCCAGTGCATGATGGGAACAGGGCAAACCAAACTACAAAAGCCAATTCTTACACTGGGAAGGAAACAAGCTCCCGGGGACCGGTTTCTGGCATTACAGCCGTCTTCGGCCCGGTTTGCTTGAATCCTGATGGTGCAATGAGCAAGGGTCTCACATCTGAGAATACCCTTCCACGCTTAGGGTGGACAAAAATATTTACAACAAGGGGTGGTGAGGGACAGAGTCTCTGAATTAAGCAGAAAGCTCTCACCCAGTCAAGAGATCAGGGCGAGATCCAACACCGTTTTTTAGCTCACTGCACCATCCCAGTTTCAGAACCTGGCTGTATGCAAATTAGTCTGTTCCTGTCCCAGTGCATGATGGGAACAGGGCAAACCAAACTACAAAAGCCAATTCTTACACTGGGAAGGAAACAAGCTCCCGGGGACCGGTTTCTGGCATTACAGCCGTCTTCGGCCCGGTTTGCTTGAATCCTGATGGTGCAATGAGCAAGGGTCTCACATCTGAGAATACCCTTCCACGCTTAGGGTGGACAAAAATATTTACAACAAGGGGTGGTGAGGGACAGAGTCTCTGAATTAAGCAGAAAGCTCTCACCCAGTCAAGAGATCAGGGCGAGATCCAACACCGTTTTTTAGCTCACTGCACCATCCCAGTTTCAGAACCTGGCTGTATGCAAATTAGTCTGTTCCTGTCCCAGTGCATGATGGGAACAGGGCAAACCAAACTACAAAAGCCAATTCTTACACTGGGAAGGAAACAAGCTCCCGGGGACCGGTTTCTGGCATTACAGCCGTCTTCAGCCCGGTTTGCTTGAATCCTGATGGTGCAATGAGCAAGGGTCTCACATCTGAGAATACCCTTCCACGCTTAGGGTGGACAAAAATATTTACAACAAGGGGTGGTGAGGGACAGAGTCTCTGAATTAAGCAGAAAGACTGCTCCATCAGGATTCAAGCAAGCCGGGCCGAAGAAGGCTGAAATGCCAGAAACCGGTCCCCGGTAGCTTGTCTCCTTTCTGGTGAAGAATTGGCTTGGTAGTTTAGTCTGCCCTGTTCCCATGATGCACTGGGCCAGGGACAGACTGATTTGCATATAGCCAGGTTCTGAGCTGGGATGGGGCAGTGAGATAAATAACGGTGATGGATCAAGCCCTGATCTTTGGACTGGGTAAGAGTGGTCTGTTTAACTCAGACACTCTGTTCATCACCACCCCCTTTTCTAAATCGTTTTTGGCCACTATAGGTGTGGCAGGGCATACTCAGACATGAGTCCCTTTCTCACTGCTCCATCAGGATTCAAGCAAGCCGGGCCGAAGAAGGCTGAAATGCCAGAAACCGGTCCCCGGTAGCTTGTCTCCTTTCTGGTGAAGAATTGGCTTGGTCGTTTAGTCTGCCCTGTTCCCATGATGCACTGGGCCAGGGACAGACTGATTTGCATATAGCCAGGTTCTGAGCTGGGATGGGGCAGTGAGATAAATAACGGTGATGGATCAAGCCCTGATCTTTGGACTGGGTAAGAGTGGTCTGTTTAACTCAGACAATCTGTTCATCACCACCCCCTTTTCTAAATCGTTTTTGCCCACTATAGGTGTGGCAGGGCATACTCAGACATGAGTCCCTTTCTCACTGCTCCATCAGGATTCAAGCAAGCCGGGCCGAAGAAGGCTGAAATGCCAGAAACCGGTCCCCGGTAGCTTGTCTCCTTTCTGGTGAAGAATTGGCTTGGTAGTTTAGTCTGCCCTGTTCCCATGATGCACTGGGCCAGGGACAGACTGATTTGCATATAGCCAGGTTCTGAGCTGGGATGGGGCAGTGAGATAAATAACGGTGATGGATCAAGCCCTGATCTTTGGACTGGGTAAGAGTGGTCTGTTTAACTCAGACACTCTGTTCATCACCACCCCCTTTTCTAAATCGTTTTTGGCCACTATAGGTGTGGCAGGGCATACTCAGACATGAGTCCCTTTCTCACTGCTCCATCAGGATTCAAGCAAGCCGGGCCGAAGAAGGCTGAAATGCCAGAAACCGGTCCCCGGTAGCTTGTCTCCTTTCTGGTGAAGAATTGGCTTGGTAGTTTAGTCTGCCCTGTTCCCATGATGCACTGGGCCAGGGACAGACTGATTTGCATATAGCCAGGTTCTGAGCTGGGATGGGGCAGTGAGATAAATAACGGTGATGGATCAAGCCCTGATCTTTGGACTGGGTAAGAGTGGTCTGTTTAACTCAGACACTCTGTTCATCACCACCCCCTTTTCTAAATCGTTTTTGGCCACTATAGGTGTGGCAGGGCATACTCAGACATGAGTCCCTTTCTCACTGCTCCATCAGGATTCAAGCAAGCCGGGCCGAAGAAGGCTGAAATGCCAGAAACCGGTCCCCGGTAGCTTGTCTCCTTTCTGGTGAAGAATTGGCTTGGTAGTATAGTCTGCCCTGTTCCCATGATGCACTGGGCCAGGGACAGACTGATTTGCATATAGCCAGGTTCTGAGCTGGGATGGGGCAGTGAGATAAATAACGGTGATGGATCAAGCCCTGATCTTTGGACTGGGTAAGAGTGGTCTGTTTAACTCAGACACTCTGTTCATCACCACCCCCTTTTCTAAATCGTTTTTGGCCACTATAGGTGTGGCAGGGCATACTCAGACATGAGTCCCTTTCTCACTGCTCCATCAGGATTCAAGCAAGCCGGGCCGAAGAAGGCTGAAATGCCAGAAACCGGTCCCCGGTAGCTTGTCTCCTTTCTGGTGAAGAATTGGCTTGGTAGTTTAGTCTGCCCTGTTCCCATGATGCACTGGGCCAGGGACAGACTGATTTGCATATAGCCAGGTTCTGAGCTGGGATGGGGCAGTGAGATAAATAACGGTGATGGATCAAGCCCTGATCTTTGGACTGGGTAAGAGTGGTCTGTTTTAAGCATGGGCGGAAAATCCGTTTCGCTCGCGGATTTTGCGGATTTTCGGTAAATTCGCAATCCGCGAGATTTGCGAATCTCCCGCAAAATCCGCAAATCCGCGAGCAGCGGATTTTGCTCGCACTGCTCGCACTGTTCGCGTGAGTTCGCGGCTTCCCAGTACAACTTCGCGCCCCGCGAATAAGTGCAAAATTGCAGAAATACGATCTTAGCAAAACTGAAACTACTTACCAGGTTCAAAAGTTCAGGCTCATCATTAGTAGCCATTTCCTGTAGTGCTTCCTGAGGGGCCCCTCCAGAGTTCAGTTGCCAGTTGCAACTATTATGTGACCCTGCTCTGAACCTCAGAATAGTTACACATATGCCACAAAGGTCCTGAATTACAGCTAAGGGAGACAAGCAGGAGCCAGGCTGGAGGTTCAAATCCATTAATCAGCCCCTAATTCATTATTGTCAGTTGGGGCAGGGCAGGTGTTGTAACTAATTTTGCAACAATGAAAGCACTTAGCAAGTTCAAAAGATCACTAATCAGGAAGCACTAAGGAAGCAGGTGCCAGCTAAAAAAATATTCTGTGACACATTAATCAGCCCCAAATTAATTCAGGTCACTTGAGGCAGGGAAGGTGTGCTTGCGTTGCCTAAATAATGTACACTGACTGGACAACCAGAGGGTGCTGTGATGAAACAGAGGGTGGCATGGGTGGGCCAGAGGGTGGCATGAGTAGTCAGAGAGTGGCAGTGGTGACAGAGAGTGGCAGTGATGAAGAAGAGTGTCCCAAACAGGCTGGACACGTAGAAACAACAAGTTCGCGAAACTTGCGACCCGACAGGTAAGTTCGCAATTTGCGACATTGTACAAAACCCTCGCGAACTGGCAGAAACCCGCGCAAACACACAAAAAAAAAAATCCGCAAATTCGCGAGAATTCGCGGATTTTGCGGATTGCGAGTTCGCAAATCCGCAAAATTCGCGAACGCGAGATTCGCAAAATTCGCCCATGCTTAGTCTGTTTAACTCAGACACTCTGTTCATCACCACCCCCTTTTCTAAATCGTTTTTGGCCACTATAGGTGTGGCAGGGCATACTCAGACATGAGTCCCTTTCTCACTGCTCCATCAGGATTCAAGCAAGCCGGGCCGAAGAAGGCTGAAATGCCAGAAACCGGTCCCCGGTAGCTTGTCTCCTTTCTGGTGAAGAATTGGCTTGGTAGTTTAGTCTGCCCTGTTCCCATGATGCACTGGGCCAGGGACAGACTGATTTGCATATAGCCAGGTTCTGAGCTGGGATGGGGCAGTGAGATAAATAACGGTGATGGACAAGCCCTGATCTTTGGACTGGGTAAGAGTGGTCTGTTTAACTCAGACACTCTGTTCATCACCACCCCCTTTTCTAAATCGTTTTTGGCCACTATAGGTGTGGCAGGGCATACTCAGACATGAGTCCCTTTCTCACTGCTCCATCAGGATTCAAGCAAGCCGGGCCGAAGAAGGCTGAAATGCCAGAAACCGGTCCCCGGTAGCTTGTCTCCTTTCTGGTGAAGAATTGGCTTGGTAGTTTAGTCTGCCCTGTTCCCATGATGCACTGGGCCAGGGACAGACTGATTTGCATATAGCCAGGTTCTGAGCTGGGATGGGGCAGTGAGATAAATAACGGTGATGGATCAAGCCCTGATCTTTGGACTGGGTAAGAGTGGTCTGTTTAACTCAGACACTCTGTTCATCACCACCCCCTTTTCTAAATCGTTTTTGGCCACTATAGGTGTGGCAGGGCATACTCAGACATGAGTCCCTTTCTCATTGCTCCATCAGGATTCAAGCAAGCCGGGCCGAAGAAGGCTGAAATGCCAGAAACCGGTCCCCGGCAGCTTGTCTCCTTTCTGGTGAAGAATTGGCTTGGTAGTTTAGTCTGCCCTGTTCCCATGATGCACTGGGCCAGGGACAGACTGATTTGCATATAGCCAGGTTCTGAGCTGGGATGGGGCAGTGAGATAAATAACGGTGATGGATCAAGCCCTGATCTTTGGACTGGGTAAGAGTGGTCTGTTTAACTCAGACACTCAGTTCATCACCACCCCCTTTTCTAAATCGGCTTTTATAAATAAGCCCCTAATGTCTGGAGAGATCTGTATCTCTTAAAGAGGGTAAAAGGCAAAAGCCTAATTTAGGGAAGAGTGTGGTATAGAATCGAACTCCAAAAATGTTCTCCATGAGTCACAGTCCCCTTCTGAAATTAGGAAATCTGGGCAAAATATAAAATACAAGTTTTTCCTAGATCGTATGGTTCTTCTTTAGTATTCGGAGAATCAGAGCAAACTTTTTAAGTAAACTGCTGTCTACAATGCAAAGATGTATACATTGTTTTGTGAATGTGGTAGTACGTACTTGTTATTTATAAAAAAAAAGTAGTAAAAGTTGCAAAATATTAACGGAGAAGCCTCCTACTTCTTTTCACATACATTTGTCAAATATTGGTATCCAGTGTTATTGTTTGCAAGCTTTATAAATGAAGTTTCATTGTTTGCAAGCGGTGAAAATGAAGTTTCATTGTTTGCAAGCTTTGAACAAAAGTGGCTGTGGTGCTGTTTGTTAAACTGTTTCCTTGTTTATTTTTTGTGAACATTAACACATAACTTGTGTGAAATTGTTTGTTCTACAGTCGAAAATGGAGAGGAATAAAAGAGGAAAAAACTAAAAAAATCAGGTAAGGCAATATCCAAACACAAAAGATTAAACAATCAAAGGTAAAATAACGCAAGATTATAAATGTGGTATACTTGTGCAATATTTGTCTATTAAAGGTGTTTTCTCAAAGGGTCAAGCTTAGGCTGTGCTCTCCTTTCTTCGATACAATTACATGTTGTGGTACCAAGGGAGGGTCAGTGTGGATCAGATCCTAGCCCTGGGGTCATCATGCTGAATCTGCATTAGATCAGGGTTATGCCATTGCTCTGGTGAGGTCATTTTCCATTTACCATAGCGACAACTTTAATTTGGGGTCTTGTCTGAAAATAAAGCACTGTCGACTGTGTGCAGTCCAGCTGTCTGGTGCCGCTCAGTTGTGGTATCTCACACACTCACTTTTCAACTGTGCTTATTTGAGCACCTTTTTTTGTCTCATTGGTGTTGCCTCTTTTTCTACCCCTATGGAGGTGTTGTGGTAAGACATTGTCCTGTTCTCTTGGAGGTCTGCCCCAGGCTAACTATTTGGATTTTCTTTTGCATTAGTTGTGTGTTGGCTGATCTGAGGATCAGGGTTGGGATGCAGTGGAGCTGAACTTTCTGCATTTAGCACAGACTCCTGTGCCTTTATACAGAACTTTGAACTTAATGCTGAGGTCAAACAGCAATCAATTAACTGCTCTGAAAGCTGTTTTTATGTCCTCACGTCTCCCAGTGTATACCAACACCTGTTGCCTATTTCTGCATTCATTACAGTCTGTCAGTATTGTTTTGGTTGGCCAAATTAGACCACATTGATTAATTCACTTGTCCAGTCAGCTCCACTCAACCATGAGTTGTATTAGTGGGAATCGTTTTCAGAGCAGAGATAGTTAAAAGTTGGTCCCTTCCCCTGAGGGTGAATAATATGTCCAATAATTCACCCAGATTATCATCATCGTGAGCTGGCAGTTGTTCGAGGGATGATGTACATTGTAACTGGCTTATTGTTTACTTTGTACATCCTAGCATCACAATATCCATGTTGGTTGTGTCCAGGTCAGGAGGTTCTTTCTCATGCAGTCATTGGTGTGGTTCAGGTGCTTTGCAGGGGTGGCTCATCCGCTATGCCGGAGGAGCGTTGCCCCATTGCTGCAACCCAGCAGAAGCAACAGTGAGAAAAAAATTGGTGATAAAATAATTTTATTATTTATTTATTTATTTATAAAAGATTTGTAATGCACATGGCTGCCTCAGCAACGAGGCGTCCCAGCGCAGCCAGAAACCCAAGGAAAGAACAAAGAGACCCACAAGCGTCTAAACATCAGATAGAGGGGAACAGCAAGGTTTTTAGAGACTTAAGAAATGTCAGAAGATTAGGGATGTCTCGAATGTGCGCTGGGAGAGAGTTCCAAAGTTTGGCCGCCAAGAGGCCAAACGAACGGGCCCCGGCCCTTGCTCTCCAGACTCGAGGGACGCAAACAAGCGCATGATTGGCGGATCTCAGAGCACTGAAAAAAGAAGGTGGAGGGGGTCCAAAGGGGAGTTTTAACGACCACGGTAGCTCAAAAACTGGTAACAGAGAACCCTGTTACTCCAGGTTTCTACTGCTTACCGAAGATCCACAAGGCCATTAGACCACCACCTGGGCGTCCCATCATTTCCAGGATTGGCTCCCTTTTGGAGCCTCTCTCAACCTTCGTGGACATTTCTCTTAGACCGCTAGTTAAGAAAATGCCTACATATTTGGAAGACACTGCTGATGTTCTCCGACTACTTCCTGGTGTAGAGTACAACGTTGAAACTGACCTATTAGTCAGTTTTGACGTCGAATCCCTCTACACCTGCATACCCTAACAGGACACTTTGGACACCATCAGACACCTTTTATCATTGGAAGAGTTGGACAGCATTACTCCTGTGAATTTTATTCTAGCATGTGCTGAAATAGCAATGAAAGAAAAAAATTTCAAATTCGAGGAACAACTTTTTCTACAGGTCTCCGGGACATCGATGGGGAGTGTTTTTGCCCCCAGCCTCGCCAACCTCTATGTCCATCAATTTGAACAAGATCTTATCCTCAACCATAGTAACCCATTTTTCCACCAAGTGGTACTATGGAAGAGGTATATAGACGACATTCTGATGGTATGGCGAGGCACTGAAAGAGAGATCGAGTCCTTTCACCAGTGGCTAAACGAGCGTAACCAGTTCCTCAACTTTACGTTGGAATATAGTCGTGTCAGACTTTCATTTTTGGACTTGTCCATTTTTCCGGAAGCACGCAGTTTACAAAGTGAACTGTTCATTAAGCCTATGGCAAGAAATTCACTGCTGCTCTTCAACAGCCACCACCCACGCTCCTTGAGGGAGAACCTCCCCGTGGGTCAATTCCTCAGAGTCAGGAGGAATTGTTCATCTCAGGCGTTATTTAACAAACATGCGAAGACCCTTTCTAACCAACTACAGGAACGTGAATACCCGGCCCACCTTGTAAAAAGAGCATGGAAAAGGGCCTCAAACAATAACCGTGAGGCACTGTTGGACAGACGTCCACCGAAACCACCTCTTGAGAGACTAACATTTGTCAGCACCTTTAACGTACAATCCAACAGACTCCAGAAAGCAGTGCGAAAACACTGGGGGATTCTCAACACCGCAGACGCGAACATCCCGTTGCCCCTCTTTTCATTTAAGAGAGCGCCCAGTATACGTGACACATTTGTCCATACGAGACCTAGGTTACAGAACACTGAAAGACCAACCACTCTATGGGACCTTCCTCCGGTCACCGGTCATCACCCATGCGGATCATGCAGTGTCTGCCCCCAGACCAGTAAAACCAACACGATTGACCTGCGTACAGGGAAGACTTGGGTCCTGAAGAGACACACTAATTGTAACATAGAGAATGTCATTTACATGATCACTTGTCCCTGTTCTCTCAGGTACATAGGTTATACAACTCGCAAAATTAAATTAAGAATCGGGGAACATAAGAGCACCATTAGGTGTCATAAACAGGCAACAAAACTCACAAATCACTTTCTGACCTGCAAACACACAGCAGATGACATGAGATGGGTAGTTCTAGAACATCCTTTCATCCCTACCCACATAAGCGATGTCTCAAAATTTTTATTCAGAAAAGAACAGAGGTGGGTTTTTCAACTACAAAGTGATTCCAAGGGGCTCAATGATGACATACCATGGGCGTCCTTATGATTATCATCTTTACACCATTAACGACTTATCTGCAATTTAAATATGAGGTGTCTCAATATTCTATTACTAGTAACAGACATAGTCGTTTGGTATACACAGGGACCACATCTTCTCCCCCTCTTTTTCACCCATTGATGAACCCTAGACTTTCTAAGCCAACTAGAACAGAGTCTATGCTTTATGCACAGCATAGAATAATAGTTCCTCTTTACAGTTTTAACAAAAGGGAACCCTACCAAACCTGTCCGGTCTAGTAGTACGCTCCATAAAATTAATTTCACCAGGGCCATTTCTTTATTTCTCACTTGCAGACAAGGCCGTTTCCACTCGAGTGATTTAATATGGCTATACGAACTGCTGCAATAGAAATAATATATGCCAGTTAGTTTCGCGCTTCGCGCATGCCCACCGAGGAATTTAATATGGCTATACAAACACGCTAGCACAAGAACTGCTGCGATAAGAATAGCACACGCTAGTAAGGTTCACGCTTCGCGCATGCGCACCGCGCTTCAGCGTGGTGCTTATGCGCATGCGCCACCGCTGAGACACCGTTCCCCAGCTTCGTACCCAACGCGCTAGATTGTAAGCGCGATAGACTTGACAAGGGTTACGGGCGCATGCGTTCTCATTACTCAGGCTACACACGAGAGTCAGGCAGCGCATGCCCATTACTGAGCATACACCCCCTAATTAAGTGCCGTTTTTTCGCGCGCACATGCCAGCTGTTAATTATTATTCAATCCGAGCAGGTACATCAGGAGGAGTTAGACACAGCTCAAACCACCTCCACTCCCGCTCGGACGCTGGCCATAGAGGTACCGACGGACAGGTATGGCTCCCTGGTAATTCACTATTTAGCATTAAGAGTTACCATTTAAAGTCCTGTTTTTTCCCCCTTGTTGAACTTAACATTTGGTTGGCCTCTATGTACTAATCCATCCTGGTGGCCACATCTATACCATGCCTTTAACACACTATTCTGGCCAGGCATAGAGAAACCTCTTTTTGTGACTATTGAACCCATTAAGCTATTTTATACTAGTGTCATACCCTAGCTTGGTCACAACCATGCCTTCTTTCAGGGTTGAGTCTCTTTTTAATTAACTGGTTTTTGTTAGTATATCTGTATGGATTAGGAGAGTATGTTTACTCTGTACCTCAATACAATTTCCTGAGGTCCTTACACTTTTCCATCCCTAACAGAGCGGGGCCTCCTTCTTCCCGAGTGGGTGCCGGGTGAGGTGAGGTTTTCTCCCACAGAATGCTGGGTGAGTAGAAAATTGACAAGCTAATATTTTGTAAACATTGTTGATCAACGGAATCTGGAGACTTATATAGCTCCAGATAGGCGGAGAACAGTTTCTGTCGCCTTGTCTACCTCTGTAGTATTGTGTCTTTAATTACCACATGTCTTCTCTTACACCCTTACACCCTGTTGTCTTTCCTCCTCAGGAGAATCACGACTAGTTGGATAAACACCAGAGAACATTTTGGGCTCAAAAGTTCTGGTAGGATCAATCCAATATGTTAATATACCTATTTTTTCACATAGTGCAGATGCATAACACCATCCGGTCCTGAAGAAAGCTTGGACAAGTTGTCCTTACAAGCTGAAACATGTCGACCCCCATGCACTACGCCATGATATAGCTATTCTTTAAAACTATAGGCGTTGTTTTTACTCTTGACCCTGGACAATACTTAATAAACATATTTTTTGTCACAGGAGCCAATTTTACTCACACTTGTTTTCTTTTCCTTTTTCACGAGCACTGCACTCCATCGGTCCTACTTTGGAAAAACTGTGGTTCAGAAAAGTACCTTCCAAAACCTATCTCCGCACCATTACCAGGTGCGTTGGGAGATATTCAGGTTTATGGGCTACATCCCACATGACGATACTCCGCCAACAATGGTGGGCTGATGGGAATTTTTCTAACCCAGTATTATCATCGTGTTGACATGTTGGTCTGACGGCTTGTTTTAGGCACGACACAACACGTAGACGAATAATAGGACCAGGTATCTCTTGTTTGGATCTCAGAGCACGCCTGGGCATATACGGCTTCAATAAACCAGATAGCCCAATAGGGGCTGGTGTATCAATATTTTATGAGAGATGCACAGCACCTTGAACTGGATGCGTTCTTCAATGGGCAGCCAGTGTAGCCTGAGAAGCACATGTGCCACCGACTGAGATCTTGGTAGAGCCACTAACATACGTGCTGCCATGTTCTGAACCCTCTGCAGGCGTTTAATACTAGCTTTGTTGGCACCCAGATACAAAGAGTTACCGTAATCAAGCCTAGCAAGAAAGGAGGCCTGCACGATGGTTTGGCGCACTCTGGGAGGAAAAAAGCCAAGCAAGGGCCTCAATCCTCTCAAGAGCCCAAAGCAAACAGCGGCAACAACTCTTGTCTGTCTCTCAAATGTCAGTCCATTATCGAGCCAAACACCCAAGTTCTTTACAGCCTCCTTGGGTGACAGGGTGGGTTGAAGATGGTCAGGCCACCACTGTTCAGACCAGAGCTCCTGGTCCTCCCCAAACAATAGGATCTCGGAATTTGCTGGTGTTTAATTGAAGACATTTAGCCTTTATCCAATCCGAGATGACTGACAGATCCTCCTTAAACTTCTCCAGGTTGGCGCGGCAATTTTTGGAGAAGGCGATCACCAGCTGGGTGTCGTCTGCGTACAACACCAAGGACAACCCCCTGCCTCTAGCCACCTCTGCCAATGGTCCCACATAAAGGTTGTCCTTTTTTTTCTTCGTCCTTGCCTCTTCTGGGTAGCTGAGTCACAAGGTGGGGGCTGAGCCGTCATCCTGAGCTTTAGGAGGAGGATTTGCAGGCACTACTTAAGGGAGGACAAGCAGGGGAGCAGAGGACAAAGAAGGTTGTAGCAGGGACAGTCAGGGCCGGACTGGGAACTTAAAACAGCCCTGGCAAAACATTTATTTAGCCCCTATTTGCACCGAGTGAGTGACCCCGACACTTTGCTCAGTATGATTTTCCCGGGATAATTTTGGAAAAATTAAACTGAAAGGTTTCAATTATATACGCTAGTTTTGCTGGTTGTTCAGAAGGGGATTTAATTAAATATTCAAGTACATAAGAGTTTAGCACAGTAGCGCTATTTCTACAGTTTCTAATCATGCATGCACTTGTGCAAGAATACTCTGCCTGACGAAAAAAGAGAACATGTTGGTAGCGTTATGAGATGCTTTCTCCTAATTCATACATACATTAGTCTTTTAAACAGGCTTTAAAATCTTATAAAGGCCGCTGGGATCGCGTAACGTGCATCACAACTCCTGAATGCGCAACCGGCCTCCATGTGTCAAACCCGGCCTCCTGGGGCTCCAGCCTCCCCGGGGATTGCCCGATTTCCCGGCTGGCCATTCCGACTGTGGGATGGTCCTTTGACAAATGTGTGACTACAAGGCCTCCCCCTCATGCCCCCGTTGGGAGTTGACGCCCTGTTAACGTGGGGTAATTCCTCTGTAGAAACAGTGGCAAGTATTAGACTTATTCTATTAAAAAATTTTAATGTGCCACATGCAAATTGCATGCCCATTGTGCACTCACGTCTTTGGGGAAGTGACTTCATCTCATCCCACCCTGACGATAGCCGTTGTTGGTGTCTGATGTAGGGTCATAGGGCCATCAAATTCTAATACACTATTATAATGTGTTTTTATTCAGTTCAGTAAGTCTTTATTTCGATTTTCAAAAATCATTAAAGATATCATACACCAGAAAGGTAAAAAGTCGCTAACATGTTCATAATATTAAAATAACTTGATAAATACATGTTAATAAAACTTCAGAATATATCACAATAATAAAAACACTTGATAGTAAAGTAAAAATTTGAAGGTAAATGGTATAGGATACTTAAATTAACAAATTCAGACTATACACTGTGCTATCACAATTAGACCGCAGTATTTGGCCACTAAAAAAGAAAAATTAGCTCAGCTATGGTACCTTCATCATTTTCGCTCGTATGACCCACATCCATCTTAGGAATTTGGCAACCACGATCGCCAGGGACTCGTGTGTGTCGGATTTCAAGATTCGTAGTGCCTCCACACTTGACCTGGTACCCAGAGTCAAACAAATAGGTCTAAGCCATTTGTTCCTTGGTGGCCTATAAGCTGAGCAAACAAATAAAATGTGTGCTATCGATTCCTTAAGTGAGGGGCATGCAATACATTTATCGTCATTCGAGGGATGCCATTTACTGGTAAAAGATTTTATTGGGAGGGAGCCCACTCTAAACTGGTGATACCCTTTCCTATCGTAGGGTAGAGTAATACGATCCAAGTAGTTTTCATACATGAAATCTTGTTTGAGTTCCAAAAATTCCCTCGTCAAGGTTGGCCTAGTAAGAGATGTGAAAAGCTTCCTCATAACCATATGCCAGTAGGCTGCCTTGAACTCTTTCTTGGGAGGGAATGTTTTTTTACCTTCCCTCCCACTCCACTGATAAAGGATACTTTAGGATTGAGTGAGGAATTGTATCTTTAATGTTATACCCCCTACACATTTTATCTCATAAGTGCTCCCTGGCACATGGTTGAACCCACCCGACCTTTAGGAGTTGGGGAGAGCCCTATGATAAAGCATGTCACTATTAGAGTGAGTGAGGGCTATATTAAGAAAATGTTTTTTTCCCTTCCCATCCACAATAGTGGGTTGGTTACAGATTGAACATAGGAACTCTCAGTGTCATTTTCACTTAAGAGAGAACCATGTTATAATTAACACAACCCCCCCTTATTCCCTTTATCTTTTGAAAAAAAACGCTCAGTTTTTTTTTTAGAAGGGACACTTAGCTTCTTCTGGATATACATAATAGGGAGGATGTGTCCCTTCCTACCTCTTTTGTGAGGACCTCTCTACACTTCCAGGGCCCTTTTGAGTCCCTAGCTTTGTAATATAGGCACTACTAAGAGGCCAAACCATCATGCACACTTAGCATTTCTCCACCCGGCTGTGTTGTACAGCAGAGCAGGGAAAAGCCGGAGGCTCCCAGGCACTGTCTGTGCGGCAAGCCAGGCCGCTCAGACCAATCCCAGTGCTTCTATCATGCTGGAAATAGTATTCAGGACTGGCTTTAGCGCTTGTGGCGCAGTGTGCGACAATCTTTTTTAGCAGCCCACCCGCCTCAATGAGCTCCTTTTCAGATTACCTCACTACCACTTGGCAAAAAGGCCCCTCCTCTCTCCTTAGCCCCTCTCTCGCATACATTTCACTTGTTTTAAAGCGCTGGTGAAGGGTGGCTTTACTAATCCACTCAGCTATCCACATTAAATACAGATCTGTTTTTGCAGTAGGCGTATTAACCCCCTGCGCTACTTCATTGTGAGTCAAAGCCACCACTAGGCAAAACTCTGACCTCTCTCTCTATCAGGAGCATTAATCAAAACCGTTATCATTACATTTTTATTGCTGCCTGAAATCTGGAAGCACAAGAAATTCTGCATCATCTGCTTCTAAAATGTAAGTTATTGGTAAGCGCAGCACCCCCACCTCAGGTCAGAGCCCCCACTCCAGGTCAGCGCCCAGTGCGGTCGCACCAGTCGCATTGCCCTAAAGCCGGTCCTAATGGTATTCCCAGCATGACAGAAGCACTGGAATTGGCCACTAGGAGCCTGTGCAGTGTGCGCCAGTCAAGGATCGGGACAGGAGAAAGATGGAGCGGACACAGCATCATGTAATTCGTAATTTATATATATGTTATTGTATTTATGTCCCCCCCTTGCCGCCCTACCTTGTCGCGTCGGGAGCAGCCACCACCGGTGCTTTGTGATTTTAGTCTGCGTCATCCTCTCATCACTCAGCAGGCTGTGGGTTTGTGAATCATCCAGTCATGTTCTCTGATACTGGTGCATCCCTTACGACGTGGCTGAGTGTGTGATTTATCAAACCCGCCACAGCAGTCAGGTGTGTCAGGCACAAGGCAGGGGAAGAGACGTAGAAGTACAACACAGAGGCTGTCTAAGCAGAAAGTAGGAAGACAGCAAAAACAAACAGCCAGGCTGTTGTATCCTACCAGACGTAGCCGAGTTGTATATAAAGTGTTTCTGTATTAAGTTCATGTTGCAGGATGGCATTCAAGTACAACTAGTAGGTTTCCATGTGCATCTGCCCTTCAGCCCCACCAGGAGCAGCCTGTCTGCTGCTCAGCCCATCTTCCACCTGTCACCACTCATCCACACAGGCGCCCAAATATGCCAAGCATCACAGTCACATCCACATTCCACTCTCAACACTCACACTGGCCGAGCAGCAGGGAGATAGGTAAACTGGGATACATATACTTAAATGAGCAGGATATAACACAGGCCAAGAAATGAAGTGCACCTTAAACAGATGTAAATGGATGTAGAAACACAGCAAGAACAAGCAGAAACGATGTGTGGAAAGTTCAATATAGTGTAGGTTGATCACAGAGATCTCTCCGTTGTCTTGCACTGAACACAAAAGAAACAAGCCTTTGCAATGCAATAGGTCTCGCATTAGGAAAGTGTGAGCTATTGGTATTGTAAATGAAATTTTTTTTAAATATGTGTTGGCTTTCAAAATATATAAATTAATAGCATTGTTTATCACAAAGCCAATAGCTTACACTTTCCTAATGCGAGTCCTACTGGCTATGGCAATGCTTGTTGGTAGCAAGCAAGGACAGTGCTTTAGTAAGCCACCTATCTAATTTAGGGGGCAGTCTATCAGTCTGTTTGTTAATGATGGTCAGAAAATTAATAATTAGTACGATTTGTAATGAGTCTTGTCAGATGGTGTGCTATTATAATACGACCACTTTATAAGAAAGGTGGTGGAAAGTTTGTGTTGTGTAAAAAAAACACAAAAAAAAAACGAGAGACTTTACTTCATTGGGGAATTTTGAGGTAAGGAATTTGAAAGTATATGTTTATCAGGTAGGGTGATTTTTTTAAGAGGCTAGAGAGAAAGGACTGTCTGGGAGCTCAGCCTCGTGGCCTTAAAGCAGCTCAGCAAATGTTCAGTCGGCAGCCTGCTTGCTTCCCATTGTTTTGGATTTAGACGCCTGCATTAAATAGTGTTCTCAGAGAGGCGCTTCCCAGCTCTGCGGCCCTCTTTCCTTGTTTTATAGCTTGGAATGAGGGGCTGCTGGATGAGTCTGCTGCAGCTCTCAGCAGTAGGTGCACTTGCACACCTAGCTTCCTGTCCATCTTTCCAGGTTTCTCCTCACCTTACTGGCAATGTACATGGGAGGCTGAGAAGCATCAAAACATGGGCTGTAATCTGAAACAAACCTAAACAGAGGAGTGCCCTTCCGCCCTTTCAGCTTTGCTTTACCCGGGCGCCTAATCGTCAGTAGCAGCATCGCCCCCAGGAAGTCGCCTCACGATAATTCCTCTGCCAGTGCGCCCCAGCCCCATCAGAGCCTCACCCCCCAGGAGGCACCAGAGGCAGGGTACAGGCCTGCAGCTGTGGACTACTGCCGTGCACATCTGGATGGAGCCACCGCTGGAGTGGGGCGGGTCTGACAGACTCCACCTCAAGCTCCTGTGCCGGGACAGGAGCAGTGGGGGGCCTTGGGGCAGTACTCCTGTCCCGTGCAGGGGGCAACCAGTGGGCACCCTCGCGGTAGGGACATCCAGTCTGTTAAGGAACAATGGGAGTGGTATTATTTAATGTATTTATTTATTTTTTTATGTTATGCAAATTTTTTATAGCGCGGACTTTACCCGAAGGTGTCAGAGCGCTTCACAATAGTAGTGAAATATGAGGAAAAATTACAAGTCAGCATGTTACAAAAGCAAACGTTACGTTACATAAGGCAATAGTGGCAAATGTGCATGTATCAAGAGCAAACAAAATACAAGAGATAGCAAACGATACGTTACAAGAGGAAACAAGCCTCGCTGTGGGCTGAATGACAGCGGAGTGAAAACAGGCGTCTTCGTTAGGCATGAGTCCAAAGACACATGGGGAGGCGCGGCTGCTGCGGTCACTCTCTTGCGGTTTATTAAAGAGCCACACGTGATGACCCAGCTGCGGGCCCTTCTCAAGCTCAGCGACAGAGTTTGAAGACAGCAGCTGCAAATTAGAAATGTCTATTTTTTTATTTACATGTGTCTGGGGATGCATGTAATTTATTTTCCTGCGAGTTGAGCAGAGCTGGGGCTCACGGACAGCTGAGTGAAAACAGGCACCTTGATTAGGCAGGAGTCCGAAGACTGGCGGAGAGGCACGGTTGCAGGGTAGCTCTATCTTGTGGTTGTTTAAAGAGAGCCACACCCGACGAATCGACTGCGGGCTGTTGACCCACAGACCACGAAGGGCACCAGAGCCCGGCAGGAGGAGGTGTTGGAGTGCGACAAAGCAACTTCCTGAGCAGCAGAGTGAAACCATGACAGAAAAAGTAGCATTTGGAAGACGAGACATCAAGTCCAATCCCCGTTAGAAGAAATCCAAAAACAAAACCTAGCAACCGGAAGTTCGGCAGTGTGAAGCCGGTCGTGGGGCGGGACTTCCGCCTTCTGGTGAAGCACGCATCCACGGAGTGCCAGAGAGCAGCATTGGTGACGTGGGCGGGGCTCCCATGCCTGAGGGAGAGCCCCGCGGTGGCTGCCGAAGTCAGGAGTGGTGGCGATGCGGTGAGTGGGGCTTAGTTGTAAGGGGGCGGGGGGTGTGTCTGTGTGTGTGTGTGTGTGCAGGGGGGTAGGGAGCTGCGGCGGGTGTATGCGTGCAGTGTCTGTGTGTGTGCGTGTCTGTATGTGTGTGTGTGTGTGTGTGCAGGGGGAGTGGGGGGCGGCAGCGTGTGTATGTGTGCGCGCGCCTGTGTATGTGTGTGCAGGGGGTGGGGGTTGGCTCTATGTGTGTGTGTGTGCGCCGTGTTTGCATGCAAGCCAAGCGAAAGCAGGGGCTGTGTGTACTTCTGTGCAAGTGCGTCTCAGAGGCGCGCTCCCGCGGTCAAAACTGAGACTGGAAAAGCGCTCGTCTGACTCATGTCTTCATTCCCAGAAACGGCTGACAATAGTTGCCGAGCAGACAGCAATCAATGCTTCGCATTGAATGCAGGTCGAGCTCAACCTAAAAAGTGAAACATCCTGTCAGAAAGTAAACAAAACTTCGGAGCACCAGTTCAGTTTGTGCTGAATCTGCAGCAGTGATGCCGGAGGTGCTGGGTACCAGGTGGCCCAACCAACTACTGTCCCTTTGTGTACAGCTGGATTAGCAGATGATGTATTGACAGTACACGAGTCAACCACTGCATACGTATGTAAAAGAAGGTAAAGAAAAGGAGAGGCTGTGGACTAACGGTCAGAGCTGCCAACTTTGTACCTGGGGAACCCGCTTTGAGTCTCGGCTCGGCTCAACATCCTGTGATTCTGAGCAAATCACCTAGGGCCAGATGTAGGTAAATCAAAATTACAGATTCTAAAATACCGAATTTTATCGATTCGGTATTTTACAATCGGAAAATGCGATGTAGGTAAAAATTCAGGAATTTTTACTGATTCGGTAAAATTCGTTATCACCCATTCGGAATTTACTGATTCTGTATTACCGAATTGGTATTTACCGATTCGGTAATTCCCATTCATTCCTATGGGCCTCTATGCCCGTAGGAATGAATGGGAAATACCGAATTGGTAAATACCGAATCGGTATATACCGAATTGGCTATACAAAAAAAGCAAAAAATTCCAGGAGTCAGCCAAACAGGTGCAACCACCCCCCTCCCAACCAGGAAGTGGCTACACCCAGGCAGGTGCAAGCAAACAGAAGCTTCTGGAGAGGCTGTGGGAGCAGAGCAGAGTCCCTGAGCCACAGGAAAACTTTACAGTTTTTAAAAGTGCAAAAATGGCAAACAACACTGAGAAGGAAGGTGCAGAGAGGAAAACAAAAATAAATTTCAGCACCATGGAGCTGCAGGTCCTCGTGGAGGAGGTGGTAAAGGAACACCAACATTTGTTTGGGAAGCAGTCACTGACTGTTGCTGAATCTGCCAAAAGAAAGATTTGGCTTGAAATACAGTCCAAAGTAAATGCAGTTAGAGTGACCCCACGGGAGATAGACGACCTGAAGAAGAGGTGGTATGACCTCAGGAGTGTAACAAAGAAAAAAATTGCAGCGCTCCACAAATAGGCAAACTGTACTGGAGGAGGGAGGAACAGGGCACCCGCCCTGACTGAGCCGGAGGAGCTGGTGGAGTCCACCATAGAACCTGAGAGTGTCTGTGGACTGGGAGATGCAGACAGCTCAGCCAGAGCTGCCACCAGAAAAGGTAAGAAGCATGCACAGCGATCACCCCCACCCCATCCCCTTCCCTTTCCCTAATGTGGTAGTGTAAACCCCACTCCAGTAGAGGTAGCAATATACACCAGCAATGCATTTTGGGAGATGTAGTCATTGAAACACCTACCATGTCATACAGCACACCAAGCAACAAGTCATGCGACACACATCAGTGATAAGCAGGCTGAGGAAATAGCTACAGTGTTTCTGTGATTAGGATTTAATTGTATAAGCAGTGCTGCATGAACACAGAGCTAATGTACGCTTTTATGTCCACAGGCGAGACATCTCGCAGGCGTACAAGGGAGAAGGAAGGAAATGCACCACAGAGGGACGACACACAGGAGGCACGAGCAAGTGCAGGGAATATCACAGAGGACACTGGTGCACCAACTGCACAGCCAGCCTCCCAAGACCTGCAAATGTCACCACAGCTGCAGGCCTCCCCAGAGCATTCAGGCTCCCCTCTACTCCTGTCCTCACCTGAACTGCCTGCGCCACTGCCTATCCCAACACCTGCAGCTCAAAAGAGCAGGAGGCATAAAGTTGCCACACTACTTCAAATGGAGCCATCAGCAGGTGGCGCGGAGGCGGATTAGACGCCAACCTTGGCTGGTGAAGATAGCACTGCCATACAGCAGTCCAGCGCAGAGGCTGCCCGCACAGGTACCAGACGCCGCAGGTCCAGAGACAGCAGTGCTTCATAGCATGTGGAGGGTCCCAGTGTCTTCCGTGGGCTGGAGGGTAGCGTGGTGAAGATCCAACGTATGCAGGGTAGGGCCATCCAGTCGGTGCAACGCCAGATGAGGCACCTGAACGAAAACATGGCAAACATAGGAAGAGGCATCAATGCATTGGTGGATGAAAACAAAGAGATGGCATCAGGCATGAGGGAGATGGCTGCAGGGACGCGGGACATGTCACAATCCGTGCTGCTCTTGTGCACAAAACTGGACCAGGACAGGACAACAAGGTGGAAGGACAGGTAGCAATCACAGCAACAGACTAAGGCAGTTAACCACCTGGCCACAGACACTTCCCTTCTTTGCAGTGAAGGACTGGGTTCTTTTGGACCCAGCGGTGCCAGGGCACAACACCTGAAACCTTCGTGGGTAACCTGCTCCGGCGTACAAGTCACAGAGACACGGGACACTTCCTTCGGCGTCAAAGAGTCAAGGTTTATTTACTGCAGGGAACACAGAAGTCACAGGAAGTACATCGAGTGTAGTTCGGGGAGACTGCTTCAAATTGGTTTTGTGGATCGCTCCTTTTATACAGTTTTTACCCATAGGCTAACATTGAACACAAAGGTTTACAACTCAGTTCCCACATCAAGCTCCCAGAGGGGTCGCTTTGGTCGCTTTGAAACATACAAGGTCCGGAACATAAGTGCGGAAACATTTGGCGGTTCCCAACTGTAAAAACCCATCTTCCCACCATTAGCAAATTCCAATCAGCAGTAAAGTAGATTGAAACAGGAACGAAGACAGGTGCAGAGGAAGACGGAGACAGTGGGGAGATCGGAAAGGGTGTAAAAGGGGAGGTGCCGGGAAGCACGAGATACAGGCATCAAAGGGACGTGCCTAATGAGATGCACGGCTGAGACAATAAGTCCGTGCGGCAAGATGAGCCTCGAGCGGCGCCACCTGCCTTACAGTAGCAACCCCCTCGTCATAAAGACACTTTCAAAGGACATGTGTCTTCCGCAGATATCTTGGGAGTCCCAGGGTCGCGAAGCGGACAGCGTCCGTTCGCTGACTACTTGAGGGCAAGAGACAAAATGGATGCCGTATCTAAGATGGAACCCGTGGGTACAGATAAAAAGCCCACGTAACAAACGAACGGTTTAAGTTAGCACAGCGAAACTGCACACACTTACTAAACTCGTCATTTGCGGTTCATAGATACTAGACTCGACCATATTCGTGCGAGTCGAAAACACCACTTACAATCGTCACGGAACCTCAGACGCTCCTTTTGCCCTCATGTAGGCAAGCACTAGTCGGAATCATACTCGATATTCATCAGACCATCAAGATGTCGTTGTAGCATAGATCTGTCCGACCGAGTCCCCTTGGTAACAGGTGGTTGTCTCATACACGTTGTAGCACAGAGGCCACATAAGGCAGGACCACACTGCACACAAAGGCAACACGTGAACAGGAACACTACCACAACCCCGATGATCGTCAGAATCTTCCAACCCCAAGTCGACATCAGGCCCCAAAACCAACCGAGTAGCGTCCAATCCCCTACATCCACGTGTATGGATTCGGAGATCTTATGCAACTTCGAGATGGCTTGATAGACAGTAGGAGCATTATCAGGTATGAAAATGCAACAGCTCGAATGGATCACTTTACATACCCCACCACGATCTGCCAAGACGACATCTAAAACCATACGGTTTTGTAACGTCATAAGTCTCTCCGCCTGAAGTTCTGTGGTGATATTACCAAGGGCACTGGCAGTAACATTAGCTGTCGATTCTACCACTCGAGTCAAATGTCTCAGGTTCCTACTATTAACCATAGGTCCCCAAAACGGGAGGAAACCCTTGAAAAAGTCTCCTGCCTCTTGACCGGCAGTATCCTCTTCGCTAATTACGCCTCGTACAACTCTAGTCTTATGGTAATCGGCATCTACAGTAAACGTCGGAGGCAACAGATTTGCAACAAAACATGAGCCCATAAAGTCTGAGGGCAACCATGTATATGCACGATCATGACAGATGAAGTACGTACCCTTGGCAGCCAGAAGCACAGGGATCGGGGACATTGACAGAACGTAACTTTCAGTGCAAGCACTTACTCCAAGTGAGGCTTGCGAACCACGACCCACGATACAAAAATTACCAGTGTGGGGTACGACCCATATCGGAGGCGAGCTTTTAAGCTGCTTTTCATTAGTGAACGTAGTATATTCCCCTCTATCCGGTGCCCTATAGGCTTGTACCTCTGCCTTAGGGATGAGAAAAGCATCATAGATCTCATCTTCCAAATCCTGTATTACCATCGATACCACCCACTGCCATGAGGTAGGACCAGGTTTGGGGGAACGTTCTGGAGAGGGGTGGAAACCTAGTGCGCTTCGAAGCATTGTTTGGTATGCTCGAGCTGACCCTTGGGAACTATACGGTAACACCAGATATGGAATTCCCTTACCCGTAGTATGTGGCATCAACCCACACACCCAACAATTAGTAGTGTTAACCACTAACTGATGCTGATGGAGGAGCTGGATAAAGGAATTGTTGCGGAATTCTACACGTCTAGCCTGTTCGTGTTCCGGTAGAATATGAAAGGAATGGGGAGAAGCAGTAGTAGCAGTAGAAGTAACGTTAGAGCAAGGAGTAGGAGTAGGGGTAGGAAGTAAAAAGTAAGACATAGCATAATACACCCCACCCGCCAAGAATGCAGAAGCAGTTAAAAACAGTACAAACAATTGGAATACAAAACATTTAGTACGACTAAGTTTCTGCAGTTTAACTCTGTACGCCTGAGCTCCTTCCAAATCGTTCAGCTTCGAAAATGCCATTTCCCTACGACCGTCCGCAACGTTTCTTGACGCACTTCGTTCTGTGCAGCAATAGTCAATCCCCAGGAGTTCCTAGGAACCGACGGCCTTTAACCTAGCGTCAAGACCTACTGTCCAGAAGGAAGTACGCGCGCGGCCCTACGGCCCTCAATACACAATGTATTTTATTTAGCACAAAAAATCAGCTGTGGAAGGAAAAAGATACAAAAATCTCAATATATGTACAAACAATTTTCAATCATACGGAATGTTCAGAGTTGATCAGGGGAAACGAGGATATTGCAGTTATCAGTTTCAGCAAAGCAAGAAAACAATTTTTATTTGTCCTTAGTATGAGAACGCAAAGAATATCGATGTTTCCCGGGACGTGTCTGCTCGTCAAATAAAGGATCCGTTGAAGAGACAGCGTCCTGCTGATCAGTTTGTTGATTTGGTCTTGAGTCTTTTGCTGACAATGTTCCAACAGTGGCTTTCTGCTGCGCTGAGTGTTCACCAACAAGTTGTGCGTCACTAAAAGGTACAAACGCCGGCAATGTCTCTGCTTCTGTTGACGCAATGCCTTTCCTCACCCACGGGTCTGCCGGCAAAGGGATAGGGACTCGCTTACAATGGGTAGCATGTACCCAGTTCTTCCGTCCCTCAAGACGAACGGCAGTCCTCGTGGCCAAGAGCACCTGGTGAGGTCCAACAAAGCGGGGGTCCAGATTCTTCTTGCGCGAAAAATTACGGGTGACAACCCAATCACCGGGCTGGAGCTGGTGGCCTGGACCCTCCGTCTGCGTCGGCAAGGCGTCGTAAACCTGTTGATGAATTAACCTCAGTTTAGCAGTCAAGTCATGTAAGTAGTCAATCAACATCGGATACTCAAGATCAACGAATATACCTGGCCTAGGAACCCCCCACACATTCGCAGGACGGCCGAACACTATTTCATAGGGACTAAGCCCTATTCGGGAGTGTACAGTCGCCCTAGTTGACAGTAATGCTAGAGGCAAAGCATCAGGCCACGAAAGTCCAGTCGTAGCCTGAATCTTCGCTAATTTTAGCTTAAGGGTACCATTGTAACCTTCAACCAATCCAGCTGACTGGGGATGATTGGCGCTATGGAATTTTTGATTAATTCCAAGGCCCTTACACACACTCTTCATCACACTTCCAACAAACTCACTTCCGTTATCTGACCACACGACTCTAGGCATTCCGTACCGAGGAAAGTATTCCTTCAGTAGGATTTTCGCAGTAGACAAAGCAGTGTTATCTTTGAGGGGATAGGCCTCGATCCATCGGGAGAATGCGCAAACCACAACCAAAACATATTTCAGGTTATTGCATCGCTCCATATGGATGAAGTCCAATTGAATCACCTCAAAGGGACACGAAGGAGGAGCAAAACTGCCAGGGGGAGTTGGGGTTCCTTTGCCAGGGTTGTACATTATACACACCATACAATTCTTCACCAGACGTTCAGCACACTTCGTAATACCATCATTCTTCCACACATCAGCCAACAACTTGCAAATGCCTTTCGCGCTAATATGTGCTAACCCATGTGCCATTGTCACAACGGCTAGTACATACGCATCCGGTAACATCCATCTTTTCTGATCCGACAAATCAATCCAGCAACCATTCGCATCCAACCTTCCCGTACTTTCTTTCCATTTCGTCTTTTCAGTGTCGGTGGCCTCATTCTGAATTGCTTTCACGCTCTCTATAGTATTCTCACACATACTTGATTCTGTAGGCCACCTAACCGAACTCGTCACATACATTCGAGTGCTAAGGTTCCGGGCAGTCTCCTTAGCAATCTCATCTGCAAACGCGTTACCACGACCAACATCATCCGTCACCTTGCGATGCGCACTACACTTAACAATTGCAACTTGAGCAGGCAAAGTCAATGCATCCAAAAGATCGTTCACGAGCTGGCCATGCTGTATTTTCGTGCCATGCGACGTGAAGAAACCACGCTCTCGCCACAACCGTCCAAAGCTATGCGCTACACCGAAAGCATACTGGCTATCGGTGTACACATTCACACGTTTATCTTTTGCTAATACACATGCTCTAGTAAGAGCAATCAGCTCTGCAGCTTGGGCAGAATTCTGATTCAATCTCGCAGTCTCAACAACAGTATTCAACGTCACAACAGCATAAGCAGTAGTCACATCACCATTCGGCAATTTAAAACATGACCCATCCACGTACAGGGTGCCGTCAGGGTCTTCCAATGGGGTGTTTTTAAGGTCCACTCGACCTTTTGTTTCCTCCTCTGTACGCAAGTAGCAGTCATGTTCTGCTACTTCATCTGACTCTGCACTAATTGGTAACAAAGTTGCCGGATTTAGGACATTACAACGTTTTATCTGAATGTGGCTTGCCAAGAGCGTCAATTCGTACCCAGACAACCTTGCACTCGTCAAGTGCTGAGTTTTCGTTCGGTTCAAAAGAGTATCGACTGCATGCGGAACCATCACCGTAAGCATATTATCCATGACCAATCCTGCTGATTGTCGGATGGAGACCGCAGCTGCCGCAGTCGCTCTCAAACAACTCGGCAATGCTCTAGCTACTGGGTCTAAGGTCGAGGAAAAATATGCACATGGACGTTGCTTACCACCAAAAGGTTGCGTTAAGACACTCAACGCACAACCTTCCCTCTCGTGAACATATAACGTGAACGGCTTGCTGTAATCAGGGGTACCTAACACAGGAGCCGAACACAATGAATCACGTAATTCAGAAAAACTTTTCTGACATTCTTCCGTCCATGGTAAAGGAGTTGGAACATCCTTGCACGTAAGAGCCACCAATGGTTTCGCTAGCAATGAAAAATTTGGAATCCACTGCCTGCAGTACGACGTGATACCTAGAAAGGCACGCACATCTCTTTGGGTTTGTGGCACAGCCATTCGCGCAATTGCTGCAATTCTCTCTGGGGTCAATCTCCTTCCCTCCTTTGACAATAAGTGACCTAGATAGGTTACTTCTTGACAACAATATTGGAGTTTAGAAGGTGACACCTTGTGATTCAACTCACAGAGATGTTGCAGCAACGATACCGTAGCAATTTTGCAAATGTCCTGAGTATCAGCAGCCACCAATAAGTCGTCGACATATTGGATTAAAGCCGCACCAACCGGCAACCTAAACGCATCCAGTTGACCCTTCAAAGCTTGACTGTAAATCGATGGACTTTCACAGTAGCCCTGAGGAGCGCGTTTGAACCGGAAGCTACGTCCTCCAAGAGAGAAACCGAAAAGGTCTCTGCTCTCTTCGGCAATCGGGATGCTGAAAAACGCATTTTTCAAATCAATCACCGAAAACCATGAAGCAGTAGCTGGAATCAGAGTCAGTAGCGCCGTGATGTCAGGCACAACAGGGAATTGAGGAACCACAATTTTATTTACCTCCCGTAAATCGATAACAAAACGATAAACAGGCGGTTTGGTAGGATCAGTACGTTTAAGAATGGGCAGCACAGGGCTGTTGCACACGTTTCCCCGAGTCTCCTCAATAACATCTTTCTCGATCAAATCATAGATGATCGCTAACAAAGCTCGTTCACCATCAAGGGAGATACGGTACTGGGGAATACGTGGCAATCGCACATTCGATTTCAACTGAACAACATAAGGGGAGATATCAAGTAGGCCCACATCGTTTGGACCCGTCGCCCACAAAGACGCAGGAAGAGAATCCAATTCCGGTGGAAGCTTATCGAGGGACAGATACATGGGAGAGACTACTTTCTCTCCGAACGTAAGCTTTACACCCGCAGGAGAACAATACAAAGTTGCATACAAACGTTTAAGCAAATCCAGACCCAAAAGATTTTCACCACAACCGGTGGTCAAAATCAACGGAGCTTCGAGCTCACGAGGCCCAATTTTAAGGGGCAAAGGGCGCGAAACTGGATTGCTAACAGGGGCGCCAGAAAATCCAACGGATACATTTGTTAAGCCAGACAAAGGTGCGCCAGGGAGTTTCGAATGCATGATAGAACTTTTCGCTGCACCAGTGTCCAACAGAAAAGGCTCAACGACGCCCGATGTAGCAACTGCGACGTAAGGCCCTCTCTGATCGACCGGAACTGATACCACTCCCTCTCCTTGTCTTTGGCTGTCCTAGTAATTACTGTCGTCAGTTCCCTGATCGACGTAATAATCGTCTACATTGTACTGCGCAGATCGTCCTTGTGATGATCCACGTTGATCGAAACAATTATTAGAATTTGATGAGTTGTCAGAGCGGTCGTTCTGAGCACCACGACCTCTACCACGTGATGCATTCTGCGAACCACCACGGCCTCCTCTAGACGAATTACCACTATTACGATCATTTAAAGCAGGACAATCAAATTTAATGTGTCCCTCCTGTCTACAATAAGCACATTGGTTGTACCCTAAGGAAGATCTGTCGAAAGAGGAATCATTACGCGATTGCGATCGATTCGATTGTGATCTATTCTGCTGAGACGCATTCTGATTAGAACGCGGCGGATATGCTTGTTGCAACAACACTTTCGTTTTCAGCTCTTTTGTCTTTTTATCAGCACGGTCAGTTTCCTCTTTTTCTCTATTTTCGTAATATTGTGCCGTAGCCAGAATCTGAGCTGAGGTAGAAACGGCCCACGCACTTTCTGAATTCTTCAATTTATTACACAAGTCGGGCAATAAGTTCGATACAAATTTATCAACAAACAACCTTTGTCCACCCTCAGTACCCATATCCTGTCCACTATGATCAACGAACGTTTCCTCAAACCTCGTAAAGAAGTCTGAAACACTCTCATCTTTCTTTTGCTTACAGGCTGACAACTTATCCCAATTTACCTTCATAGCTGGCATGAGCGTTTTCATTAACGTAATGATTCGCTGGGGAAGAAGTTCAATCAACTGATCGGGTTTAGTAGCAGCCGCTTGTCCAGCGTCTGCCGCTGTAATAGCAGCCCAATCACCACCTAATTCATTTGCGTGATCTTGGTGACGAATCTTGGCCCATACCGGTTGCGGTACGACATTGCCAAACAACATGTCGATGTCGGCAAGATTCATTACCGTAGCATCTACGAGCTGCGATAATTCCTTATAATACCCAGCAGGATTTTTGCGAGGGTCGGGCAAAGTTTGTTTCACCTGAAGCACTTCCGATCGTTTCCAAGGGAGGTGTATCCACACTCTCTGGAAATGTGCCGCTACTGGGTTATTAACATCAGTATTATCAGCAGGTACCCAAACCGGCGGAACTTCACGCATAGGATATTGGCCAGACTCAGCTTGCTGGCGTTCAAGATCCTCTACAAACAGTGCGTGAGGAATAGGAGCTAGACGGAAAGACAGCAACTGCTCGAGAGCACGTCGGACATTAGTATCGACTATCAGTCCAGTTGCGAACTGAAGCCGAAGATTAGACAGGGCGGTCAGCACCTCGTCAGGCGCAACTGCCGCTATCTGATCATGCAAAAGTTTACACATTTCGTCAAACACATACCTCTGAGTTGGTATGTTGAATTGACTAAATGTTTCAAGAACAACACGGGGTGGATTTCTCTGCGGGTTGTCTATCCAACTCATCGCCATATTGTACAGTGAAGCGCGTTCCCTATTACCAGGAAGCTGGCTACGTCTCTGAGGACCATCAGAACCAGCGGACCCAAAAACAGGTCCAAGCGACTGAAAGAAGCTAGCCGCAAGGGGAGAATTACGATTACGAGTAGAGGGACAAGAGTAAGACACAGGACTAACAAGAGAAGGAGTAGAAACATTAGCAACAACAGGGGTTAACAACACAGGAGCAGTAGTGTGAGCAGGAGTATGTGGAAGCGGAGGAGCAGTAGGAATAGACACAGGCACAGGAGCAGGAACAGTCGGAAGAGCGGGTGCAGGTTGAGGAATAGGTGGAGGATTAACAAGTGGGAGAACAGGTACGGCAGGGACCACAGGAGCTGCGGTACCCTGTACGTACGGAGGTGGCGACTTCATAAGATAGGACATTAAAGGATCCTCAACTGCCTCTTCCTTCTTATCCGACTCCGTAGGCAAAGCAGGATAGCATTTATCTATGGTCATACGCTGCAGCCTCTCAAACACTTCCTTATCCTTATCTTCCTTATCACGCTGAAACTGCTCAGCTTTCTTTACAATAGTAGCAACATTATCTCGCTCACTACGTTTATTCTGTCTGATCTCTTTCTGTCGGGCTTCTTTGCGCCACAACCGAAAGGCATCAAACATGGCCGGCCTAGATTTACGTTCGAACAACTTAATTTCCAAATTATCTAAGATCGACGCTTCGAAGCTACCGTGAGGTGGCCACCGAAGATCGCCGTCTTTCTTTGTATATTTTATCCAATAATCGTTAAAAGCAATCGGGCCTAGCCCATGTTTGCTATATAAGTCATAAGTAGGAGTTCCTACTGGAGGTATCGGACACGAGTCCTCCAGCAGGGAATCCGCACCACAAGGTCTAAAGCAACTGAACAAAGTACTGCGACCAGGCATCTTGCACGCTAGCCGAGTTTCACAAACTTCAAGGGTTACGGGATTTACCAAGTCCCAGCAAGAACAAAACCCTCGGTCTTTGGCGG
The DNA here is from genome assembly GCF_964263255.1 of Lissotriton vulgaris. Classification (NCBI taxonomy): domain Eukaryota; kingdom Metazoa; phylum Chordata; class Amphibia; order Caudata; family Salamandridae; genus Lissotriton; species Lissotriton vulgaris. Next base: position 52,585,335 of record NC_141698.1, on the reverse strand, counting down.
CTGCAGTCGTCAAACAAATACAACAACAAAGTTACGCTAGCAAAGTGTCACCGACAAAAACACTCACACAGCGTGTACAACAACAACAAACCACTAGTGTTTACAACAAAGACACTCGCTAAAGTGTCTACAACCAAGGATTCTGGGAGCGACCCACAAATACTTAACTCAAAGATCAATGGCGTCCTCAGGAAGGCCCGTCAATCGTCTCGCTATACCAAGGTCTACGCCAGGCGCCAAAACAGGTCTACAGTCAGGGCAGCAGTCCGTCGCAGCCGTTAGGAGGCGGGAATCTTCGCGGGAAAAGTCTTCGGGCCACTTATTTCGACAACAGGATCGATGAAGCGGGGTGCACCTTCCCTCGGAGATTTCACACGAAGTTCCTCACGATCGTCGGGCTTGGACCGGTACCACTGATGCAGCCCCACGTTGGGCGCCAACTGAAGGACTGGGTTCTTTTGGACCCAGCGGTGCCAGGGCACAACACCTGAAACCTTCGTGGGTAACCTGCTCCGGCGTACAAGTCACAGAGACACGGGACACTTCCTTCGGCGTCAAAGAGTCAAGGTTTATTTACTGCAGGGAACACAGAAGTCACAGGAAGTACATCGAGTGTAGTTCGGGGAGACTGCTTCAAATTGGTTTTGTGGATCGCTCCTTTTATACAGTTTTTACCCATAGGCTAACATTGAACACAAAGGTTTACAACTCAGTTCCCACATCAAGCTCCCAGAGGGGTCGCTTTGGTCGCTTTGAAACATACAAGGTCCGGAACATAAGTGCGGAAACATTTGGCGGTTCCCAACTGTAAAAACCCATCTTCCCACCATTAGCAAATTCCAATCAGCAGTAAAGTAGATTGAAACAGGAACGAAGACAGGTGCAGAGGAAGACGGAGACAGTGGGGAGATCGGAAAGGGTGTAAAAGGGGAGGTGCCGGGAAGCACGAGATACAGGCATCAAAGGGACGTGCCTAATGAGATGCACGGCTGAGACAATAAGTCCGTGCGGCAAGATGAGCCTCGAGCGGCGCCACCTGCCTTACAGTAGCAACCCCCTCGTCATAAAGACACTTTCAAAGGACATGTGTCTTCCGCAGATATCTTGGGAGTCCCAGGGTCGCGAAGCGGACAGCGTCCGTTCGCTGACTACTTGAGGGCAAGAGACAAAATGGATGCCGTATCTAAGATGGAACCCGTGGGTACAGATAAAAAGCCCACGTAACAAACGAACGGTTTAAGTTAGCACAGCGAAACTGCACACACTTACTAAACTCGTCATTTGCGGTTCATAGATACTAGACTCGACCATATTCGTGCGAGTCGAAAACACCACTTACAATCGTCACGGAACCTCAGCAGGCGCTGTGTGAACATGCAAGAGGGACTAGTACACAGCAGCAATGAGGTGTCCAGGGGCCTTGCAAGGGTGACGAGTGCCGTAGAGGTGCTGCTTAATGCTCAGTCAGCACATACAGCTGCACTGGATGTACCTGAGAGTGAGGAAAGCACCAGTAGGAGCAGCATGACAAGCCCCACTGTTGCTGAGACACAGAGGAGCAGCAGGCTCCATGGTGCTCCCACTGCCCACACACCCAGTGAGGACAGTTAGCCAATTTCATCTGCCACCGGTAGGCGTGGCCAAAAATGACTAATGCTGCCCACACTCCATGACCTTTAATGGGAAAGTGACCCAGGACTTCCATTATTAATGGATACCATTTGTGTTGCACATTTGTGCCTTTGAGTACTTGCGTAGTGTTAAAAATTAAACTACTTTGGGTACATACTCCACCTGGCTGTGTCTCTTTATTTACTTAAAAGTAGTTACGTGTGATCTCTGCCTGTCTCTGTCTTCTATCTGTTGCTGGCGCCACTCCTGCTGTGTTGGGGTCAGGCTGTGCATGTTCATCATCGTGGTCCTCATAATCGCTCAATTCAACTTCTGTGCCCTTCTTTGTAGCAAGGTTGTGCAACATTGCGCAAGTTGCAATGATCTTACAGCAGATGAGTAGTGAGTACTGCTGTGTGCCTCCACTTTTGTGGAGGCAGCGGAACCTGCTTTTTAACAGCCCAAAGGTGTGTTCAACAATGTTCCTAGTAGATTTATGTGCCACGTTGTATCGTCTCTCGCTCGGGTTGTTGGGTTCAGGTAGGGTGTCAGGATGAACGAGCAGACGGCATATGTGCTATCACCTATTTGGAAATAAGAGAGCCATTAATCACATGTGCACAAACACATACATCTGCAATAGCTATCAGGGTGTGTCACAGTGTTTTACCTAGCAGGTATCGTTCCCTAAAATCTCCCGCTGTCAGGCGTGTGTAGATCCCACTGTTCTGAAGGATGTAGGAGTCGTGGGTGCTCCCCGGGAATTTGGCCACAATGTCTGTGATAATGTTGTTAGCATCACAGATTGCCGGCACATTGATAGAGAGGGTTGACTTCCTGTTTCGGTAAATGTACTCTGTGGCAGCAGGTGGGCCGATTGGGATGTGGGTGACATCAATACAGCCGATAACGTGTGGGAACTAGGCCAGTTGATAGAAGTCAGTCTTGGTAGTTCCGCATGTGTGTCAGGGAAGCTGATGTAATGGTGCATTCTCTGCATCATGGGCTCTAGAAATTTCCGGAAGAAACGGATAGGCAGCTCTAGGACACCCCACCTACCGCAGCAATCACACCCTGGTAACCCCCAGATGCAAGCAGGTGTAGGCTACAAAGAACCTGCACATGGGGTGGGATGGTGTGTGCCCTTGGTGTTGGGTGCTCCAGGAGTGGGTGCAGGTCCCTAATCAAGTCCAGGATGGTGTGGGGGTGTAGCCTGTACCGTTGCAAGATCTCTGCCTCAGTGAGTTGGAAAAAATTGTAAATTGATACTTGCATAGCACACTACTCACCCGCAAGGGTCTCAAGGCGCTTGTACGAATACCGCTGTGGAACCCATCCTGGCTTTCCCTGTGAGGCGTCCACTCTTGGGCACCCCCAAGGTGGAGGCCAGGCATCCTTAGCGTTGTGGGGGCTGTTGTGGAGATTAAGCAAGCGATTGCCCAGAGTTGCAGAGTGGGACTCCATGATTGGAAGAGGCACCGAGGAGAGAATTATCAGGTCCGTGGAATTTTTGAGCCCAAGACCCGCCGAGGCGGGGAATTGAACCCTGGTCCCGAGCTAGATCTCTGCATCAGGGTCTGCCACTCTAACCATTGAGCCACACTTCACTAAGAGTGTTATCCGCTGTCTGTAGACTTGCTCCTCCCATCTCCAGACCCTCTCTCCTGCTGCATGCAGCCGTAGCTGCCTTGCTGTCACGTAGAATGCCGCCATTCTGGTCACACTGTTGCACTTTGGGGCCATTTTTATAGCCTGCACCTGGTTACCACCTGCTTTCAATCCATGGTAAATACCAACTCTTAAATACTGAATTTCATGAAATTCAGTATTTTAGAAGTTACCTACATCTCAATTCTCATTTTTTAACATGTCTTATTTACCGAATCAGTAAATAGGAATTCTGTAAATTCTGATTTGGTAAATACTGATTCGGAAAATTCCGAATCGGTAAAACTACGAATCCGTAAATTACCGATTCGTATTTACCGAATCTGCCTTTTTTGTGCTCCTACATCTCAAATGCCCAATACCGGTCGGTAACGGCCGAAATTCGGTATTTTCGGCCGTTACCGACCGGTATTTGGCTACCTACATCTGGCCCTTAATCTCCCTTGAATGCCTCCTTGTGTAATGTAACTGGTGCTCATGTAAAGTGCTCCATTACATTCGGGGCGAGTTCGCGCTATATGAAAACTGCAACAAAAAAAACACTGTTGGAAAGCATGACACTTCATTGGGGTAAGTCAGAAGGAAAGCTGCACACGCAAGATATCCAGGATCATTATAGTGTCCAGTGACTATGGTTGCTGACGAGACAATGGGTCCCCTCCCTGGCATAACTTGGGATTACCACTCACTCCTCTAGGGTCATATTCACAAGCATACCTCTGAACCAAAATGATACATAGGTGCAAACATAGCAAAATTCATGAGTGCAGATTCAACACTTGCAAACACAGACAAGCAGGAGTGTTGGTGGTGTGTATCTGTGTAACAAACCTCTTTCGGTGCCATGTTTTTATTTTTCCAACCTAAAGGGACTGCTTTTTACTCCCAAATCTTGCGTTGTTGCATTTTTGGTTCCCTAAACTTCAGGAATTAAAAGAAAAACAACACCGACAAGGGAGGCAGAGAAAAGAGGCAGGTTTTAAAGCCATCCTGGGCGTAGTCCGCGGACTTTTGCTACGCGTAACTCAGCGAAGTTACAAAAAACCTCTGCAAAGTTCTGCGAGTGGCGGAGTGCACTGCGAACTGCAGTTTTTTTTTTTTTTTTTAAACCTTTTTTATTTAGATTTTTACAACATGTTATTTAAAGCCCTTGGTTCCCACCCCCACCCCCCATGAGGACAGGTATTTCTAATATTATTTACAAAGAGATTTACATTACACAAATACAAATTCCTAAAGAGGGGGTAACAGAGAACAGAAAAAAAAAAAAAAAAACATATTAACATCAAAACCCAATACACTATTGATCATACATTTCATTTTGCGATGATTTAATGAGACAGGTATTGGTATTCTCAATGAGGTTCAGTTGCGTTATTTGGTGGATACATTTTTTTAGCATTTATCCAAGGCATTTTTGAATCCTATATTCAATGCGCCTGTATCCAATCTAGCAAAGGTGCCCAGATTTTCATGCCTCTCTGCCGAATATTACGCCCCTTTTGTTTATAAATGGCTACCTCGAGGCTACATGTCGCAAGTAATCTAGCCTTCCATTGGGAAAAGGATGGTGGAATGGAATCGAGCCAGGCTGATGCGACACATAGTCGAAAGATTGCCATTGCCACGAAGATCACCCCTTGAACTTGTCTAGGCCGATCTTTATTAGTGATGCCCAGTATAATCTCTTCAGTTGTTATGTTAATCCCAGCGCCGGTGATATCAGCAAGAAACCCAGATATTTCATTTATTACGTTTGATAGAGTATTACATGTGGCGAACATATGCACAATGTCTGCAGCAGGAAATGCACATCGCGGGCAAGTAGTGCCCTTACCTGTCCCCCATTTAGCAATTTTATACGGTGTATAATACATCGAAAAGTATGTTTTATAGAATTGTGCCTGTAATTTTAAGGACATTAAGTAAGTAAGTGACAGGTCATATGCCATAAGTGGAATGCTAGGTGGAACTTCTAGTTTAATTTGCCATTCCGCCCCATGTTTGTCCATATCATCTGGGAGCAAGGTATTGAAGTTTTCATAAATCTCGCCAATTCTTGGGGGCGTGTTGTTGCGCATATTTTCTATGATTTGGCATATTTGAAATTTAATACGACCACCCCCTTTTTTTAGCAGGAAGTCTCTCACTTGAAGATATTTAAAGAAATCCCTGTTGTGGATGTTGTAGTCTTTTTTTAATTCATCAAATGATTTCAATCCCTGAGTAGAGTAGAAACATCCGAGTTGCTCTATCCCTAGTGTACACCAGCTCTGTATATAAGAGTCATGAAATATTTCTGGAAGATCTGAATTCTGAAGAACCGGTGTGTAATGTGAAAATCGCCCAAGACCAAGTAATTTCTTGACCTGTCTCCAGACTTTGACCACATTGTTGATGGTTTTGAATTTCACCCTTTTAAGGTGATCATCATTAACGTGCCGCCAGAGACAGCCAGTACTCCCATTCCCTAGGATAAGTTCTTGTGGTGTAGGAATACTCAAATCATCTGGGTTAGATTTTAACAATCTTGTGCTGTAATTCATAACTGTAGCCCAATAATAAAGCATGAAATTAGGTAACGCCCACCCCCCACGCTCTCTAGGTAGTGTGATCCATTTTAGTGCTCTCCGAGGTTTACTATAACCCCATAAAAATTGTGAGAACATTGAATCTATTTTCTTAAATACATGTGGTGGGAATTCCAAGCAAATTGCCCTAAAAAAATATAAAAACTTAGGAAAAAAAACCATCTTCACTAAATTTGTTCTACCTCCGATAGACAGATGTAGGTTATCTAACCGTGACAATTCTCTCTTAGTGTGTAGCATAAGTGGCTCCAGATTGTTATTTACAATATTCTCAACATTGGCACTAATGCTAACACCCAAGTATGTTGCTTTATCAGTTATTCTCGGGTCTCTCATCACAATCTTAGAATTAAGCACGAGCAGTGTCTTGCTGGAATTTAGCTTGAACCCCGAAGCTCTACCCAAGTTCTGTGCTTCATTTTCAATGAGATTCATAGCAGTTGTAGGATCCCCTGTGACAATAGCAATATCGTCAGCATACGCTAAGCATTTTGTTTCTAAACCGCGCACACTTATAGGGGCAATTAACACGTTTTTTTCGAGCCTGTGTATGAACCCATCTATGTAGATGGCAAAAAGGAGGGGCGAACAAGGGCACCCCTGTCGTGTCCCCCTGTTAATTTTAAAATTGTCGGTTAACTCCCCGTTAATCAATACCCTAGCACTGGGATCAACATATAGCTGTTGGATCGCTGTAATATATTTCTTACCTATGCCACAGTTTCGCATGGCGGCCCACAGGAACTTCCAGGAGACCCTATCAAACGCCTTCTCTGCGTCGAGCAGTATGAGCGCCATAGGGTCTCCTGTCGTTCCCGTGTAGTGAAAGAGGGATATAACTCTTTGCACATGGTCAGTTGTAGATCTCCCTGGTATAAACCCATGTTGTCTTTCAGAGACTATATTATGAATCCGAGGTGCTAGCCGTGACGCTAATAATTTGGAATATATTTTGGAATCCCCATTAATCAATGTAATAGGTCGATACGACCCCATTTCCTGGGGATCTTTGTTTTTTTTGGGGAAAATTATTATTTTTGCATGTGACCAGGATTTCGGGGGATTCCCGCCTTCAAAGATGTTTTGAAATAATTCAGTCATGATAGACTTGAGTTGTGGTATAAATTTTATATAGAACTCAGTCGGAATCCCATCTAAGCCTGCAGCTTTTCCAGTTGCTAGGGAGTTCATAGATAGTAGGATTTCCTCCCAGCATAATGCACTATCTAAGATTTCTTGATCTTCTAATCCCAAGCCCTCTGTAATAGATGGTTCAATATAGCTCATGGGATCCTCGCATGCATTCTCATCCTCATGATATAATTTCTGATAGAATATTTGAAAAGCTTTTCTAATATCTGCAGGATCTGTCTTCAAACCAAGCGTAGGATCATTAATTGCTTTAATTAGGGTACCGGATATCTCTTCCCGAGTTCTGACCGCTAGATGATGACCCATTTTCTCCCCCAATTCATAAATAGTCTCCCTGCGGGTAGTTGCTCTCACAACTGCTTTCTCAATTAGAATTTCTGATATACAGTTTTTAGCTATTGCCACCTTATTCACTTCCCTGTCTGTCTTCTTGCCATCCTGTACTGCCTTGATCAGGTCTTCTTCCGCGATCCGCAGACTTTGTTCCAGGGACCTCATTTTTTGTTTATCTAAATTGTTACGTCGGAATGAGAATCGCATAGTTTCACCCCTGATACATGCCTTCATAGTGTCCCAAACATTTTCTATTGAGGTGGACCCCAAATTGTCCTCCAGAAAGGCCGGAATCCAGTTCCTCATATGCGTGCAATATTCCTCATTATTCAATAGCGCTCTTTCGAACGTCCAACTAGTAGCTGTGGGTCTATTGGCCCCCACTGTTATAGTCAGTTCAAGAGGATTGTGGTCCGAGAGAGTTCTCGTGTGTTTTTTTATTTGGCAGGTTGATTTTAAAGCACAGGACATGAGCATATAGTCCAGTCTTAAATGTCTAGAATGCGGGTAAGAATAATAGGTATAACCAGGATTCCCCGGGTATGTCTCTGACCACCCATCTATTAATCCATGACGTACACACAAATCATTCAGAGATTGATATACCTTTCGTTTCCTACCATTGTAAACAAAGCCTGGGTCAGCTAACCATTCGTTAGGTAAGTGGATGTTAAGATCTCCACAGACAATAATAGGGAGGGGCCAATGTACCAGTTCGTTAGAAATATTGTTCATCACTTCCTGATCATCACTAATATTGCCATAAACAGTGCATAGTGTCAATTTATTTTTCCCTTTATTATAGCAGCACTCAGTTATCACAAATCGTCCGAATTTATCCGCGATTGAACGCGAGAACTGGATCCCTCCACCCTTCGCCAAGATGGCTACCCCTTTTGTACGTGACCCCTGGGATGTAGCAGAGATAAGTCTATATCCAAGTGTTTTCAGAAGATATTGTTGTGATCCCTCAACTGCAGTTTGTGCTGGTATTCCTGCCCCTAGGGTATAAATTCTACCCGAGTGCCAGCTTGCGCTCGCGAACTTACCGTTCGCGATTACAGACTTACCGCTCGCGATCGCAACTAGGGAAAAATCTCCGCTGCACATCGCAAAGCGGAGTTTTCTGCACTCCGCGAGCTCCGCGGAGTGCAAAAAACTCTGCAAACTCTGTGAACAGAGTGAAGTTCACTGCCTAGGCCTACTGCAAAGAGAAACATCACAGGTAGTTTATGCATGCCCATGTCTGCATGTGTTAACACATTACATCATCTCTTCCAGCCTTGACATCCTCAATCCACTTGAAGCTGAGGGCAGCATTCACTGAAACACTGGCTTGGGTACATCACTCCTAGCTCTGGCTGTACTGCTACCCGCATCTCAGCCCTTTTAAAACTGAAGATGATACTTCAGGTAAGTGTTGGTTTAGCATCTCGATCGTGCTGCTTTTCTTGAAAGAAGCATTTCTTTCATGATGACTTCCATGTTCACAAAATTGCCCCTGATAGATCCTGATGCGCGCTTGTTGAAAACATTTCATCTCTTGTTTTGCAGTGGAACCCACTCGAGGGGGCGGATTAACACATCAAAGAGCCAATAGCATGATTGTGAGAAATAAATATTCTTCTGGCTTGAACCAAGGTATGAGCAACCTTGTCTTAAATCAATGGCTGAAGGGGTGTGATCCTGAGCTCCCTCTCTGTTTATTGTAGACAAAGGGACATGGACTTCATCAACCTCATAATCAGGTAAAACACTACCATTTGGATAATTAGCCTAAGGAGAAGCATGTAAATAAACTGTCATCATTTGTCCTACTATTTCATCCGTAGAGATTTCCGCCGATGCTGGTGTATTGATGCCCTGTGATGCACAGCTTTGTGAATAAAATTAAATACCTATTCTACCTACCCGAAGACAGTCTCTTAACAGATAGATACTTGTGGCCATATTTATCATTAATTCACACAATACAACACAGAAAGACACCTATTCATTAAAATATGGCGCATTCCTGCTTTCTGCCTGCGCTGGCGCACAAACCGCTGCCTGTCGCCAACGCAGATGGCCTTGTACCATGGTTCAAGGCAGCCTGCATTACAGGGAGGATTGTTTTTGTGCAGAAAAGGAAAATTTTCCTGCACAACAACAAACCTTTTAGGCTTTTTTCTCCTTCTACGTGTGCTACAGAAATTTTTCATACATTTAGTTGATCTTAATACCTTCAGACCTATCTCTCTTCCGTACTATTCATGTCAAGCTACTGGCAAAGTCAGCGATGAAGCAACACAGCTCAATCAAATTGAACTTCCTCTTGGATCCTTTTCAGGCAGGATTTTGACAAGAGATAAGTACAGAACTAGTGGTCCTGTCATGAAAAACTTTAGTTGAAAACTGCATAGGGATGGTGACAAAGTACAAATCCTATTGGACCCCCCAGCTGCCTTCAAAACTCTTCACCACGCCCACCTCTTGGCGTACTACAGATAGCAAGTTTCAGAGTCTTAAAATGCTATACTTGAATGTTGGCCTTGAGGTCTCGTGATGTCTCCATGTCATTAATATACAAAACCCTTAACTCGGGATGCTTGCAGTTATCTGTCCGTACCTCCTTGTTGTAAAATGGCCCTCTCGGAAGGGTCACCCCAAACATTTTGCCTCTCTCCTCCTCTTTTTCTGACCTTTTTGTTGGCCTTAGGACTCTGAGCACTTTACAACTGCTGACCTGTGCTAATGTGCATGTGCTTCTCCCTTAAACATGGTAACATTGCTGTATACACAATTGCCATATTTAGTTTACTTGTAAGTCCCTTGTAAAGTGGTATACCATAAACCCAGGGCCTGTAACCTAAATGTTACTAGTGGGCTTGCAGCACTGATTGAGCCACCCAAATATGTAGCCTTTGAAACCTGTCTCAGTCCTGCCATTTCAGGGTCTGTGTGTGCAGCTTGAACTTGGCATTTAAAACGACTTGCCAAGCCTTAAACTCACCTTTTATTACACTTAAGTCACCCCTAAGGTAGGCCCTAGGTAGGACTTAGGGCAGGGTGGTGTGTAAGCAAAAGGTAGGACATGTACTTTTAAGTTTCACATGCCTGGTAGTGACAAACACCCAAATTCGTTTTTCAATACTGTGAGGCCTACTCCTCTCATAGGATACAATTAGGAATTCCTTAATACACTTTTAAGTTGTAATTTCTGATTAGAAAGGAGTAGCCAGTTCATGTCATATCTCTTTGGAATGGTAATGATAAATCCTCTTTAATGTTAAAGTTGGTTTTAACATTACTATTTTAGAAATACCACTTTTGGAGAGTGGAAATTTTCTGCTCTTAATGCTCTGAATGCCTTGCAGGCTGTCTCAAATACACATCTATGGTGAGTGAGAGCTACACTTTGTGTATTTCTTCTGGACAGCCAGAAACACAGGATAGATGGGTGTGACAGAGAACTCATCTGCATTCATCTGCATTCTGCTAGCTCTTCCTGGGCAGGAAGAGAGGGAGGAATCTGACACTGACACCTGAATAGGGAGTGTCTTGTTTCCCACACAAGAGGCTGATTAACCCCTACTAATAGTCTGGAACCAGGGCTGATAAGAAAAGGGCACCTGTGTACTTCAAGGGCCTGCTTTGAAGTAGCCTCACTTCAAAGGCACAACTGGGTATTAGTACTGGGCCTCTGCCCCTACCAAGACAGTACACTGCTGGACCTGTGAAGAACTCTGCCCGGAGTAAAGAATGTTGTAGTTGAAGGGTTGCCACTTTGCTTAACTTCTGCTCTGGAGGAACTGCTTTTCTGCTTTGCTGTGCTGCTCTGCTGCTCTGCTGACTGCTAATCTCTGCCCTGCTGAGGACAATGAATGGAACCATCTTCATTGAAGACAGAGTGCCTCCAAGGTCTTGCTGGCTTGCCCCCTATTCTAAAGTCTCAGGACCATCAATGACTTTCTTCAACCCTGCAGCAGCCCCCTGGACTCTGCCATCTGGGAGTCCTGCCCTGCCAAGTGGTGTCAATCCAGTCATGGGCCCTTGAAAGGTGACTTCTGCTGTACAGAACCATCAAAATTGATACAGTGACGTCTTCATGCCGATCGTAACTGATGCATTGCCCTTAGACCCCCGACGTAGGCGCCAATCGAGCACATTGCTTCGATGGACTGCGTTGCTCGACGAGCAGGGACAGCGCAGCTCAACGACGATGCAGCGCCTGCATCGTAAAGGGGTCAGTCAATGAAGCCTTCATCGCCAGAACGGATTGGAACCAATGCATTGAGTCATCAATGCTTGCTTCATCTGAGGTACATTTTTAGCGGGACCTGCGTGAGTCCTGTAGCTGGCTTGCCCTCCTTCGAGGTCAGCCTGAACATTGGACTTACCCCAGTCCGTGCGACTTCAAGTAACCCGTAAGAGAAATTTTCTTCTACGCACTACTTTTTGATTTATTCTTTACAAATTCATAGCTCCAGTTCTACTTATTGGCTTTTTGTTGTGTTCGACTTGTTTTACTCATAAAAATATAATCTATTTTACTAACCCTTTTTGTGTTTTTTTCATTGTGTTACTGTGTATGTGTGTGTGTTTGTGTGTGTTGCACAAGTACTTTACACATTGCCTCTTTAGATAAGTCTGACTGTTCTGTGCCAAGCTACCAGATGGTGAGCACAGGTTATCTTTTAGCGTGTATCTAGCTTACTTTGAATAGAGTAGGGGTTCCTGCTAGAACAGGGTGCATACCTCTGCCAACCAAAAACCCCAATTCCAACACTGCCCATCTTTAATTCCTCTGAAAGGCCTTTGGATTCATGTACTAGTCGAAAGTGAGGATTTATATGTACACAGATGCCATACAGTACGTCATTCAGCGAAGGAAGTGCCCAGTCCTTCAGGGCATCATCTACTCCCCTTCTAATTAGGGACCATCAAGCGATACATGTCCTCAATCTCATTAACATTAAAAGTGGCAAAGACAGAGAATTTCCTTACACCTCTTTATTGATTGTTACTATTTGTCCTGATGTTCGGAGCTCAAGATCTACATCTAAGCAGGTGATAAACCTGACCTGCCCTTGTATGCATCATCTCCAGGTGAAAGCCTATGGGAAAGTAAACATTCATGGAAAAATAACCCCCAGAATTACTGTATCCCTAATAATGCTTCCTTTCTCAGGGAATTCCAAAGGTTCAACTTGGAATTCACATTAATTGTGCACCTCCAGTGTTAAAGGAACTCCTACTATTCTCCCAGTGGTGAGAAATAACGAACCTACATCCAGGGAGCTCAAAATGAGGCCGTAGGCAGGGAAATGTAGTGTGAACTTTTGGAATTTGCCTTTCTTGGTAAAATTCCAATTTTTTCCCTTGGTGCCCTCCTTAAGCACAGTCTCAAAGCATATTTGATGATGTCCCTGTGCTGTGCATTTCCAGACTTTTTCAGAAATGATATTGGTAGTTTTCTTTAGATTGGTTTTGGGTTCATTCCGGGATGTCAGTGCTTTAGACTGCAACTAACTTTGCCAGTCAACTTTCTAAAAGCATTGAATGTAAGCTGTTGATGGCCCCTCTGGCTTAATGCCACACAGTGCTCTGCAGTTATGATTAACTGACTTGCAAAAGCAGAAGGAATAATAAGTGCATACTTAATCTTTATTCATTTTCTGCAGAACTCCTCTCACGGTTGAAGCCGTGCCTGAAATTCACTCAGTTGCTTGCAGGCTGTCCCCTGACAGTAGGACTGGGGAATATGCTAGCTGTGCTTTTCTGCTTGCGGATTCTGCAGTTAATGCCTTGTTAACCTCGGTTTAATTGGAAGCCTCAACTTGAAGCAGGAATATTGTTATCTGATTGCAAAAAAAAAAAAAAAAGGATTTGGGATGTTGTTACAGGGTTCCTTCAAGCAGTGATGAGTCAGAAATGACACTGGGAAATGCTCAGCAATTAATGTTGTTTGTAAAAATTGGGAGCTTAAATTGTATTTGACAAGATGGTTTTTCACACTTTATATCAAATTCATCAATAAAAAGAGGGATGGGCGAAATTGTCATCTCTTCCACATTTAAATACGCATACATTTTTGATAAAATCATGTTAAATGATGCTTATTGTGGCATAAGCATTTGGGCAGTATCTCAAGTGAAAATTAAATGTGACGGTATACTTTGTCTACAGCATCCATTTGAAAAACCCACCCTGAGGCTTGCTGGAGCAGGAAATGTGTCACAAAAAAGGGTACCCACTTTTCAGAATATATATATAATTATGCATTTAGGAGCACCGTGATGGTCAGCCATTGGAATTCTGCATAAAAATGCAACAAGGAGACTGGGCGCGTGTGAAGGTTGGCATTTTGAAGGTTCCCCGGTTCGAAACTGAGCAGAAACACGTACAAGAAAAGCTCCACATTTATCAAGGCGAATATTAGTATCCTGATTATATATTTTCTCTTTCCTTCCGACCGCCAGTCGCGCTCCTGGAATGACGGTAAATGTTACCAGGGGTCTCCAAACCGGTCCTGGAGGGCCGGATCCATGCCAGATTTTTTGGATATCCCCATTGAGATACATGTAGTTATTTTAAAAATCTGGCATGGATCCGTCCCTCCAGGACCGGTTTGGAGACCCCTGGCTGTAGCTTTTGCTGGGAGATATGGTGCCTTCCTTGTGTTAAAAAATATTTTAAAATATGCTGCAGTCCTGCTATGCTAGTTGGTAATTTAGCATCATGCAGGGATGGATCTGGGTAGCTGCAATAGTTGGGATTTAGCAGCGAGGATCCGACACTGGTTTTAGGTAATATACCAGAGGTCCTTTCTTCTTAAAATGTCGACATGCAAGTTATGGGATTCATCACACCTGCAAGATGTTGTGCTTGTCAAACATTAACAATGGAGTTTTAAATCCATATTTGTATTTTATGGGTAGGGCAGTGATACTGACGTATTTCTTTTATGTCCATATACCACGTGCATTGCTACAGTGCATAGATAGTGGGGCTGATTTATGAGCCCTTGCAACACTTTTGCGCCGCCATGCATCACTTTTTTTGACACACCAGCGGCGTACAAAATGCACCATGTTGCGTCCTATTTACAAAGTGACGCATCAGGGCAGATGCATCACTTTGTAAAGCCTTGTGCTACATTATACCTGTGTCAGGTGTAATGTATGCAGGGTGGGCGTTCCCCCACACCAAAGCCTCGTAGAAGTGGCGCATTGAAATGTGTAAGATTTTAGTGCGCCACTTCAAGGACGCCATTGTGTAAAAACCTTCTGCCTGGCAGGCGTAAGACTGATGCAGGGCCTTTCACATGGTGCTTGCCCCATGTCAAAGGACACATTGCTGGATTTGTGTCTGTTTTCAGGCGCATCCCAGCAATGCGCCCCTTATGTTCATACAGATACTTCAGGAATACTGACATATCTGTGACTCCTTGAAACATGATGCACTGTACTTTAAATACGGTGCATCTATGGTGTCAAAAGGAGGGCACACTGAGACATTCCAGTTGCCTTTTATTGAAAGAATTATTGGAATTCATCTGATTTCCAGTGCATCTTCAACTGGGGATGTTTTGTTTATAGATTTATGACTGGCAGTCCAGCCGGGAAGACTGCAACTCACTCACCTCAAGGCGAAGGTTAGAGGGCCACCAGGACATGGAACTACTTCCATGGAACTACCCTGAGTCTTCCTTAGTAGAAAAGCAGAAAAGGAAAGAAAACATAAATGTAACATTTTCATCTCGGAGGCCCACTGGAGCGCTTTTAAATTAAATGAACATTTTGCTACAGCACAGAAACCTGCTAAAGGTAAAGGAATTTTGAAAGTGGACTACTGATGCCAGCATGCAACACTTAGTTGAACTCACCTGTGAGGCCACTGAGGGCTAATGAAATGGACATGCAGAGGGGGAGTGCCTTTTCACCATTTCTGAGCAGTATCATGGAGCCTGTGAACAAGGAGCTGTGCTATGAAATGCATAAGGCAATGAAATGCATCTGAATGAAAATGCCAGTTTAATTTTATTAAAAGAATCATCTGCTTTTCGAGTGTGTCTTCAACTGGGGAGGTTTAGTTTAAAGAGATATATATATATATATATATATATATATATATATATATATATATATATATATATATATATATATATATATATATATATATATATATCTTCTCCACTCCTTGCCTCGGAAGTAGTCACCGCCGCCAAACCAACGGGTGTCTCGTCTGTCAAAAGACCTCCGCTGCCAGGTCTTTACATAAGAGCCTCAACGAGTAGAAAACCACACGCTGACGAGACCGTGTACCAGACAAATAAAGTTTATTTTGTCAAAACCCTGGACGCGTTTCGCCTGACCAGCAGGCTTGATCACCTAAGGTACAATGTGAACAGAAACCTTTTAAAGTGCAAAACAGGTTGCGAGGTCATGTGACAGAGACAGGAAGTTACGGATGGAAATGGAAAAAAGACTTATAGTTCGTTCCATTACATAAATAAATCCTGGAAAATCAGAGCGGAGCTTAGCTTACTCAATAAATTCATCGGCAATAATGACAATAATGCAAACCATAATATGCAAAATCACAATTAAACACAGTTCTACTGCTTTAACCGTAGTACCATAAAAATACAATACAATAAATTGAGCCCAAGTGGGCTTGTTGTCATTATCAAATTTGTGGGCCGTTTTTGTGTGTGTCATAACGTTAAGCAGACCGCAAGGGATACTGCCCAAGTGGGCAAATACAGTAAACTGGTTTCACATGTGACCCCCACTAACATTTGTGACACCCTTGAAATTGTGCAAGTTAAAATAAAACCTCTTTCATTTGTGGGAGCGGGGATCCTAGGCCGACCACCCGCTCTGATGGACAAATAAATTTATACAGCAGCCTATAAGCCTGACTCCAAGTCCGAACTAACAATATGACTAGAAAGCTAGACTACAGATGTGTTTTTAAATCTTCTTCTAGGTTGAGACCTCCGGGGGCCTTGGCATTGAGTTCAAGTATATACCTAGACTCAAGCCGTCTCAACTTCTGCAAGCGGTCCCCGCCCCTACTGCTGACAGGGACAGAGTCAACAACGAAGTAACAGAGCCCTGTTACGTCTTGATTATGAGCTGTCTCAAAATGCCGGGCTACCGGGTAGGCAGGATCGGCATGTTTGATGGCTCTCATGTGTTGCAGGATGCGCACGTGAACTGGGTGAATTGTGCTGCCCACGTACCTCAGGCCGCATGGGCACTTAAGCACGTAGACAGCATAATCCGTCTTACAACTAAAAAAACCTCTGATGGTTTTCTGTCTTTTGGAGATTCCAGTTTGGTATGTGCGGGTATTAACTCCTGCCGTGCAGGCTTTGCATTTAGAGCATTTGATAAAGCCAGGTTTCCTTTTAAGCCACTCCAACCCTTTCTTTTGATGGTGAACGACATCAGGCAGAACATTCGAAACCAGCATTTGTTTGAATGATCTGGCCTTCCTGTAGGTGATTTCAGGTCTCTTCTGTACAAACTGCTCTAGTACTGGGTCATTGGCTATCAGGTGCCAATGCTTGTTAATGATCCCCCTTACTGCTTTGTGTTGTTTGTTATATGCAGTGATCATTCTGATGTTACTTTTGGGGCGTTTGGCTACCTGATCGTTTGAGGGATTTTTGAAAAGAATTTCTTCCCTACTTCTCCCTTTGGCTTTCTGTATTGCACTAGAGATGTTTGATTTGGAGTTTCCCCTGGCCTTGAATCTCTTCTCAAGGGTGGCGAGCTCTCGTTCCTGGCCTTCAGGGTCACTGCAGTTACGTATCACCCGCAAACTCTCCCCATATGGAATGCTCCTAATGAGGCTGTTAGGGTGGAAACTGTTTGCGTGAAGCAGTGTATTCCCTGCTGATGGTTTTCTGAACAGTTGGGAATGTAGTCGTCCCTCCTTTACAAAAATGGTTAAGTCAAGGAAATTTAGGGACGTTGAACTAACCTCACAGGTGAATTTTAAGTTCAGATAGTTGGCCTGGATCCTGTCCACAAATTTCCTAGCACTGGCTTCTGAACCCTTCCATATTACGAATAGGTCGTCTATATACCGACTCCACTGCAATATGTTCTCACCCCATTCAGTGTGGAACTCCGCCCGGATCACCTGCTCCTCCCACCAGCCCATATGCAAATTAGCATAGCTGGGGGCGAAGCAGGTGCCCATCGCGGTCCCACATATCTGTCTATACAGTGTAGACTCAAAAAGGAAGAAGTTGTTGTTAAGACAAACAGACGCCATCTCCACCAGCATTTGTGAGTGGAGCCAGAGGTTGATTGGTCTGGCTCGTAATGCATGCCTCACGGCCCTCAGGCCGTCCTCATGTCTGATGCTGGTGTAGAGAGTGGTGACGTCTATTGTCATAAGAAGATAATCTTCTTCCCAGGGCAGGTCGTAGATCTTCCGCAAGAAATCTCCTGAGTCTTGGACATAGGATGGGAGTTGCTTGACTAGGGGGCAGAGAAAGGAGTCGATGTACTTTGAGGTGTTTTCCAGGCCCCCCCCAATCGCAGAGATTATGGGTCTTCCTGGGGGGTTGACCGCACACTTATGCACCTTGGGTATTAGGTAAAACACTGGTGTGACTGGGTTACTCACTTTCAAAAATTGCAGCTCTTCTTTAGAAATTAAGTTAAGTTTAAACCATTCATGCAGTTGAGAATTATATTTCATAAAGCTGTCATGCATAACTTTATCCATGGTTTTAACATAATTGTTTCTATTGTTGAGTTGCTTGTAGCTTTCACACAAATATTGACTCCTGTCCCATAGGACAATATTGCCCCCTTTATCTGCATCTCGAACAATGCAGCTGCTGTTAGATTTCAATTTATTTACTAAGGCCAAGTACTCCTTTTCTTGCTTGTTGAATGTTTTATTCTGCACACTTGTGCACTTCTCAAGGTTTTTAAGGTCATTGACCACCAGCTCATGAAAAATATCCACAGAGTCTCTCACATTGAGGGGGGTGAATTTTGATTTGGTTCTGAAGTCAGTGTTCACAGTCTTGGAAATGTCTACATTCTGTTCTTTAGCCAAATCCAGAGCTCGGCTAAGCACACCTGCTGTGTCTTCACAGGTTTCATCATTGATTTCTAGAGCCCTAGAAATCGTCGTTTCATCATCAGTGTTATCAATTTCATGGAGTTCCATCATAAGATCCATATCAGAGACCAACAAATTGTCGATACCGGTGACAACATTCTTAGATTCCCTGCCCGTTTGGGGTTCCTTAAATTTATTGAGAGCAAAGAATTTTTTCAGTTTTAGGTTTCTCACCAATTTGTAGGTGTCTATGCGAGTATCTACATAGCTGAATTCGGATGGCGGGCAGAAGGATAAGCCTAATTTAAGCACTTGTTCCTCTTTGGGTGACAGTGTTAGTTTAGTCAAGTTAATGATGGTTGAGTCTTTGGCTACTTCCTGTGGTATTTCAGCCATATTCATTTCGCTTTTTTGTTGGCGTTTTCTCCTCCCTTTCCGCCGCCGGCTCCTCTGCCTCTTCCTCTTGGTCTTGTTGTGTAGGTTACCTGGCGCCTCGGTCTCAGATTGAAGCGCCGGTCCTCCTCTAAAAAAGCTAGCTCATCTATCACAGTGGGGACAGTTGCTGCAAGACCTGCTCCCCCACTTGCACCCTCTTCCGGGTCAGTTTCTAAATCCGAGCTGAGCACGCTGCCTGCATCGGATTGGCTTACTTTACCATGTGGCGGGTTCATTTTCTGTTTGCGTATGGTATCGAATTTATTAGCGAAGGTGTAAATTTGCCCCCTTTCATAATCCAATTTGTCTCTGAGGAACTTTTGGCTTTTGCGTTCCTTAATAGATGTCTCCAATTTCTTCAAACGATCTTTCATCTCGTTTAAGTGTTTAGTGACAAGATCTTGATCTGTGTCCTTATTTAGGATTTCCATGATTTGATCAATCTCTACTAACATTTTTTGCCTGTCGGATTCAGCATATTTAATCAGGATTGTTAGCATTTTACATGAGGCTTCGTGGTTGTTGCCCGCCCACTCCCTCAGCATGTTGGGGTCGGGGTTCTCGTAGGTTGGAGCTACCATGATTCTCAGGCCTCGGGGTACTCGCTTGACTTCCAGGTACCGCTGGAGCGATCTTTGCTCCCACCATTTAGAGAGTTCCCCTCTCTTCAGTTTTTCAAGTCTCTTAAGTCGTGTTACAGTGTCTGAGACGGGGTTAACGGTTCCTGGAGGTTTGGCTCGGCTGGTGGCTGCCTGTACATCATCAAACACGGAGAGGGCGGCCTCCTCCCGCTCCCGCATTTCTTGGGCTGACATGGTTAATACTCGTTGAATATCTAGGAACCCACGTTCCTAGTCCGGTAACCGTCGGGGACGTGGCGCGCTGCAGCTGGGCCACGTTAACAATCAACACCCGACTTCCCCGTTTCCTGGTCCCAACTCGGCGTCTCCTACCTGGCCCTGCACCATTCACCGTGTGAGTCCTCCGACTCGAACACGGGCTCGATGAGGCTCCGGGTGTCACGTCGCGCAATTCAGCTCGGCAAGCCTGCCGCTTCGGTAGAGGAACCAGGGGGGCGGTGAACGTAAAACTTCTCCACTCCTTGCCTCGGAAGTAGTCACCGCCGCCAAACCAACGGGTGTCTCGTCTGTCAAAAGACCTCCGCTGCCAGGTCTTTACATAAGAGCCTCAACGAGTAGAAAACCACACGCTGACGAGACCGTGTACCAGACAAATAAAGTTTATTTTGTCAAAACCCTGGACGCGTTTCGCCTGACCAGCAGGCTTGATCACCTAAGGTACAATGTGAACAGAAACCTTTTAAAGTGCAAAACAGGTTGCGAGGTCATGTGACAGAGACAGGAAGTTACGGATGGAAATGGAAAAAAGACTTATAGTTCGTTCCATTACATAAATAAATCCTGGAAAATCAGAGCGGAGCTTAGCTTACTCAATAAATTCATCGGCAATAATGACAATAATGCAAACAATAATATGCAAAATCACAATTAAACACAGTTCTACTGCTTTAACCGTAGTACCATAAAAATACAATACAATAAATTGAGCCCAAGTGGGCTTGTTGTCATTATCAAATTTGTGGGCCGTTTTTGTGTGTGTCATAACGTTAAGCAGACCGCAAGGGATACTGCCCAAGTGGGCAAATACAGTAAACTGGTTTCACATGTGACCCCCACTAACATTTGTGACACCCTTGAAATTGTGCAAGTTAAAATAAAACCTCTTTCATTTGTGGGAGCGGGGATCCTAGGCCGACCACCCGCTCTGATGGACAAATAAATTTATACAGCAGCCTATAAGCCTGACTCCAAGTCCGAACTAACAATATGACTAGAAAGCTAGACTACAGATGTGTTTTTAAATCTTCTTCTAGGTTGAGACCTCCGGGGGCCTTGGCATTGAGTTCAAGTATATACCTAGACTCAAGCCGTCTCAACTTCTGCAAGCGGTCCCCGCCCCTACTGCTGACACTGTACTTTAAATACGGTGCATCTATGGTGTCAAAAGGAGGGCACACTGAGACATTCCAGTTGCCTTTTATTGAAAGAATTATTGGAATTCATCTGATTTCCAGTGCATCTTCAACTGGGGATGTTTTGTTTATAGATTTATGACTGGCAGTCCAGCCGGGAAGACTGCAACTCACTCACCTCAAGGCGAAGGTTAGAGGGCCACCAGGACATGGAACTACTTCCATGGAACTACCCTGAGTCTTCCTTAGTAGAAAAGCAGAAAAGGAAAGAAAACATAAATGTAACATTTTCATCTCGGAGGCCCACTGGAGCGCTTTTAAATTAAATGAACATTTTGCTACAGCACAGAAACCTGCTAAAGGTAAAGGAATTTTGAAAGTGGACTACTGATGCCAGCATGCAACACTTAGTTGAACTCACCTGTGAGGCCACTGAGGGCTAATGAAATGGACATGCAGAGGGGGAGTGCCTTTTCACCATTTCTGAGCAGTATCATGGAGCCTGTGAACAAGGAGCTGTGCTATGAAATGCATAAGGCAATGAAATGCATCTGAATGAAAATGCCAGTTTAATTTTATTAAAAGAATCATCTGCTTTTCGAGTGTGTCTTCAACTGGGGAGGTTTAGTTTAAAGATATATATATATATATATATATATATATATATATATATATATATATATATATATATATATATATATATATATATATATATATATATATATATATGTATATATATATATATATATATATATATATATATATATATATATATATATATATATATATATATATATATATATATATATATATATAAATATACAAACACCTCAAGCTCCAAGACAGGCGCTCCCAGGGATTTAAAAAGGTGCTTCTTTATTCACTGGTGGGAAACAAAAAAGCACAGATGAGATTCGGCTACACTGTTTGACCCTCTCTTTGGCTTTCTCCAGTATCGTAATCATGTAACCTCTACTTTTGAATCTCTTACTCATCTCTTCATATATTCTAAAAAAGTATTTTTGATTGCTACAATTTCATTTTGCCAAAGGAATTCACTAATTTACAGATGAAGATGAATATTTTTATCACTTATTCTGTTTGAATTGATGCATATTGTCAAAAACAGTTGGTAGGAGAAGTCTCATCATGGAGGTAATTGTAGAAAAAGCCTATTCAGGGCAGGATTTTTCAGGTGTTACAAAGTTATGTAAGATTTTATGATTAATTTGTAAGCAACATTGAGAAATGACATATATTATGTGAAATGTTGAAGTATTTGATGAAATAAATGATGATGTATTTGGGGACAGTATGATTCTTTGATGGCTTTTTGATGTTTTGTAGTCTTGATTGAATGTACCTGTCCCTAAGAAAAGATAGCAGGTATTACAATTGTGTAACGTGCAAATGACTGACTAGTCCAAGGGGACTGACCCTAAAGGCTTGCTACCACTGCTAAGTATTTCTTTCGTTTTTATGTTTGTCAATGATAGTGGAACATTTTAAGGCTGTGGTGATTGATCATGCAACACAGTGACCAAGACTATATATATTTTGGCCACTGTATAGTTAGAAATAGGTCAGAGGAAGAGTGTTTTTGTTTTACTAATAGGTTTGCCACCATTTGATGAATCTGCACAAAACGTTTCAAAAAAAGAAATCATCTGACTCTGCTCTTTCATAGAAAGTTTTATGCTTATCCATCAAGTGGGGCCAAGAAAAAAGGGGGAAGCCCAACATTGATATTTCCCTTGTTAATTCCCATAGGAAACGTTGCTCTTCGATACAGAAAAGCTAGGTAAATAGAATGATATCAAACTTAGCAAAAAGTGTAAACTTTACTCATAAAGTGTGCTTTTGGGGTTGCAAATTAGCTATTAAAGAGGGGCTCAGGTTGGGCATGAACAGGATAACACTCAGAACAAGTTAAGTATATCTGGAAGGTTAGTCCCAAGGGAGTCTTGCGGTACCAATAAAGTAAACAAATAGGCCACTCTGATTGGTAGAGGGAGGTTTGTTTCCCATCCGCCATTTCCGTACCATGGCACCTGTTCCGCTGTACAAAGTGATCTGATTGGCAGCTAGCTGCAACTCTGAAAAAAGTTGTAGCTTTTAATACAGCACGAGGGGACTCAGTCCCTGAGTCCTTAAAATTAAATGAAATAGCCAGAAAAGGGGCACCGCGGGCCCACCCTAACCCACAGGGCCATTTAGGCGTGTTCCCAAAGGAGTTCACATTAGGTCAAATTTAAAAAAATAAGTGCCAGGCGCCAGTACCATGGTACCAGCGTCTGGCACCATTATACTCAGTGTAACATCTCCTGTGGTACCATAGTAATGGTACAAGTACAGCTGTACCAAAATCCATAGAAAAAATATACAAGAGTATGATCATATACCAGACGCTGTGGCCAATTACCATTTTGCAGTCCATAGGCTGTGTCCATGGGGTGGTTGTGCGCCTGGAGTCAAGCTATCCTGGCTGAAAAGGCGTGAACCCCGAAACCGGTCCTAGGATGCTTGTTTCCAGCCCAGGGAGGACTTGGCCTGCCAGTTCTGGCTGGACTGTTCCCATTGGGTGCAGGGTCAAGACTGATATACATATGGCTGGGTCCGAACTGGAATGGCATGGTGAGCAAAAAAAACTGTGGATTTAGGCCCAGATCTCTGTACTGGGGTGAATGTATGACATTGTTCTGCATTCTGTTCATCAATTGTTTTTTTGCATGGGGGGTTAGGCCCCCACAAGAGATAAAGCCTTTACATCAATGCCTTTACCACACAATGCTTTTACCACGCAGCCTTGCAAAGCATGCCTATCCCACGCAGATGCCTTAACCATGCACAGTAAGTATATATTAAGGTAAGTATCTATATATACGTATATATATATATATATATATATATATATATATATATATATATATATATATATATCTTCACTGAAAAAAATAAATGTCAAAGTGACGTCATAGTTATGTTATAGTTAGGTGTGGTAATAATATCTTACTTTGCATGTTTTTTAAACCCCAAAATCTTGGTAATCTTCTTGAAAAACAAAAGTTTAAGGGGCATTATAGTTAGGTGAACAATTCAGTTACAGCATACCATTTTAAACGAACAATTAACTAAAATTCACCTGTTATTGATATCTCAAGTGACTATAACATGTGCCCTAAAGTAGTTATATCTTGTGCCCCCGCCGTGCACAATGTTGTCATCAATGAGGTAATTTCAGATTGTGATTGAATTGTAATTTAATTTATTTAATGCTTACTACCTCTGATGAGGTGCCAAAGTAACTTTTCGGTGAGTAGCACACTACTCTGGAACCCAAAATGGATTAGTGGTGGATTAGCATAGGGAAATATACATTGTTAATTCGAGCGGTAGACATGTGAGTCAGTTAGATGGATTTAATAGTATAAAGGAGGGATAGAAGAGGGAAAGAGTCTAGAAAGTATTATTTGGGAGATCTTTGTAGTAAAATGAGGTTCGGGTAGTCAAAGGAGAGATAGAGGAGGGAAGTGTCTAGAAAGGGTTATTATGGAGATCATAGAAGTACAATGATATTTGGGATGTGTCAGAGAGTGTTGTTGAGTATATATTGAGAGATGTATTGGTTGAGACATTGAGGAGTAGTTGCATTCGAAAGATTAAATTCGTTAACGCAATGACAGCTCTGCTGATGCTTTGGATTATCGATCAGTGGGCTAGAAACAGAACAGAGGTTCCCTGGCCACAGTATCACATCCTAGAATTCACTAATGTTCCTCTTTTGTTCTACCTAGGGTCTCAACCCATCTCTGGGAATGACTGGTGAGCAAACGTTGTACAGGTTTGTTAAAAACAAACCACATCTAAGATGCGCTCCAGTGCCAGGTTTACCTAAAGTTCTTGGACTCTCTTGACAGAAAGTTTAAGTAATCCTAATAAACTAGCTCAGTGGTTAATGAACCTTCAGAAATACATGTTCAACTTGTCACCCATCACAAGACCATCTCAACATTCAACTTTTCAAGGTCGATACCATGATTGTTTTTAAAGTAGCTGGCATTAACATTATGCAAATGCAAGGACAAAGCATGGTGTTCGATCAGCACAGTAACTGGCTATAGATGAGGGAACCAGAAGAGCGCACACACATGTGAATGACTTACGCAAGCCTACACACACACTGTTTCTAACCTCAATGAAAATTGTTCAAGTGATGTGCACAAAAATTTATATAAAAACTCAGGTACCTATGGGGAATGACAAGTGTTCAAACATTTAATTTGCATGATTAATTGTTGCATGGTGGGATGGGAAGGTAATGACAGTACCCCCCTCACCGTAGATTGAGTTTTGGGTACACATAATGGGGTTGTGTATTGTAATTATGGGCCTGATTTACTAACATTGTGCGTCATGCTTGTACCACTTTTCTGGTGCATCTATGACGCAACATGCTAGTAAATATTTTTAAAGGTGCAAAAGGGGCATTTTGCACTGCCTTACGTGGCTTTGCAAAGCAATAAGTAACGCACTGCAGCGGCTTGCCCTCCATTGCATTACATTTCGTTCTGGGAGGAGTTCCATGGGAGGAACATGGGCGTTCCCATTTATCCCCCCATGAATTTCACGTAATACCAGATTTACAGACGGTTGCAAACCTGGGACTGTGTGAAATCACTACGCCTCCCAGAGGATGGAGAAACATATTTTTGTCACCTTGTTATTTCCTCTTTCTATGAGTGCTGCAATAAGAAAGCACACACAGAAAGAGAACAATGCTTCAAGAGAGATTGTTTTTGTGCAGGAAACTATGCCTTCCTGCTCAAAAAACAATTCTCCCTCTAATGCGAACACCCTTGCACCATGGTGCAAGGGTTTCTGTGTTGGCGCTAGGCTGCCTAAAGTGCACCAGCGCTACAGAAGAGCAGAAGTGTGCCATATCGTATAGATATAGGGCATTTATGCGCAGCTCAGCGCAGCAAGATTCCTTGCTCACTGGGTTGCATGAAAGGTTAGTAAAAATGGCCCTATATTTTCTGGTAGGTGAGAGACTGGTTAGCAGTTTCGTAAACTGTGATACTTTGGGATTAGCTACTAGTTGTTTGTGGATTATTGTTGGGAAGCTGGGGTGTTTGAGTTTTTGTGAAGGTGCAGTGCACTGGTTTATGGCAATGCTAAGGAAGAAACGAGGAGCACCCAGTCGTGAAGTGTGCTGCATGGTGTTGCAATGGTAGGGAGGCGAAGTTCTCTGTTGAAGCAGGAAGCTTGAGCAAATTTAGGGGCATATTATCAAGAACGGCTTTAAAATCATTGCCGCTTTAGCGGCAGGACACTGCAGCTAAAGCTACGATAACGAGCTTGATAATATGCCCTTGTGAATTCCCATAGAAGCCCAGGTTCTGGTGTGAACTTGGGCTTCTATGGGAATTCACAAGATCATATTATCAAGCCCAATATTGCCGCTTTAGTGGCAGTTTCCTGCCGCTAAAGCCGCGATAATTTTAACGCCGTTCTTGATAATATGCCCCATAGTACCCTTGGGTGTTTTTGGACTAAAGTCACAAATTCCGCCTACGTGTGATCTGGGGCAGGTCTCCTCTATACATGAATGCAAACTTTCAAGAGGGTACATGTTGTTGGAAGCAGAGTACATCTGGGGAGGTGTTTTGTGTGTTTTTTGTTTCATCTATACGTGCTCTGCGCGCTTTCGTCATTTTGTACAAATGGAAGTCATTGACAGTGCGTAGTACTGGAGGTAGAGCACAATTTTGCCTGTCTTGTTTGTCCATTGACGTGTATGTGTTTCAGCTAGTGTGTACTGGAATCGGTCATTGTTGCTCATGGAAGATCTTGCAGGGCTTCAGAGGGTGCAAGTGTAGGGTGTAGTATGTGAGTGCCTCTTTAGCGTGCGCCACAGAACTTTGGTCAGTCATTGCCCCTCTTGCTCGGCTTCACCGCGCTCTTCAGGTTTTGGCTTGGTGGGACACCCCGCCCACTTCCAACTCTCTGCCCCACACAGTGATGAAGTACGGCATCGCTTTGTTTGTCGATCCCTGGACCCTCTCCGGTATTGTTCAACTTGTCTTCTGAGTTTTGGTATCCACGGAAGCTCTCTTCTCCATTACCGGTCATCCTGACTTGCTATGAACTCTTAACCCTTTACTTTTACCCCTCTACCATCCTTGCTCCTTCGACCTATTTCTATTTTATTCTTATGCTCTAGTAATGGATGTATTTTTGTAATAATGTCTTTCTCCATGCTATGTTTTTATTCTAGGAAATTATGCAACTATGTAACAATATTTTGTTGTAACCACTTCCTTATGTAAAACGCTCTAATACCTCCGGGTCTAACCAGCGCTATATAAAACTCTTCAAATAAATAAATAAATGCTAATGTGCACTAATTTTAAGAGTGGACTGCACTGTGTTTCAGTTTTTTGTTTGTCAGTGTGTGCATCCTGGAGGCTGTCCACATTCTATACAGGAGACATTCCATCTGAAGTTGGTGCATCATCCAGAGGGCGTGGTGTGGTGGGCAGTTTTAGATGCTACGTAACGACTAGTACTCAGTCATAGGAATATCACTAGTTTGACCAAGTGTTGGATGTTGTGGAGTGTTGGACTGGACTTTTTGTGTTTGTGCGGGAGAGACGAATATTGTGTATTGTCTTTGAGGGCATGTGTGAGTTGGTTATGGAAGATGGAGAGGATATGAGTTCCTCTTGTTTTTCCAGGATGAATGTTGCATCTGTGTGACACCTCTACAGTTTGTAAAGAAAGGGTGATGCAGGGACTTGGCATGACTGTGTTGCCATGTGTGTACGAAACGAGGATGATGTAGTGGCATACATGTAGGCTGTCCGGTTTTAGGTTTAAACCTATAATAAATAATAACACTCCACTGAAAGAGAAATATCCCTCACCAGTGAAAACATATAAACACTGAAAAAACACCCGCACAACCACAAACTAACTGCCATTCAAAGAAAGGAAAAAGAGTGAAAAAGTAATATTTTTGTTATACAAGCTAGCAGTAGGAAAGACTGGGCTAACTTTATTCTGCTTGAGTTTTGTTGTTTAGGGATGCCACTAAAATATTGTTTCTTCTTCCTTTTGCTTTTTTTCAGTTTTGTGGTTTTCGTCTAAAGATGCAGGGTTTAGAAGCATGTTTTAGTTCTTGTTTAATTATTTTATAAATTGTAGAGATTCAGGAAATATCAAAATCATATTTGATATTTTGGCTGTATTTGATTCTTTTACTGATAGGTAAGGGGCTATCCGCCTGATTCATGAAGCTAAATTGCACCCGCAATCGCTGCGAAAATGCAATTGCGGGCGCAATATCCGTAATCGGGATTCAACAAGAAAATAGCGACTTCGCAAACCCATAATTGCGAATTTGCAATTAAATTCGCAGAATCCCGGTAGGAGAGCATTAGCGAATCAGAAAATGCGACAATCCACGGATTCTGCAAAATAAATTGCGAATTCGCAATACTATCGCAATCGGCATTCATGAAAAATCGCAAATAGCGAAAATCCCAAAAATCGCAGTTTGCGCTGCGCAAATTAAGGACAACTCAAAGCAGGTGGTAACCATAAAAGCCATCAAAAATGTCCTCTTAAAAAACCGTTGGCCAATCAGTAAGAGGTACAGGCCTGACCAATCACACATAAGGACAATCAGCAGCTGCATTAGGAGTTCCACAATGCCAGGAATGTACATGGTGGTGAGGCGTCGAAGGCTACAGCGAGCAGCACGGAGGAGACGCAGGATCCAGGACAGGATTTTCCGCCAGCGGGTCACCTTGCTGGGCCAAACCAGAGAGCAGATATATGCAAAATACAGGCTGAATGGGGAAATGATAATGCAGCTAATACAGGACCTTGACCCCCTGATGCAGCACCCAACAAGGCGTACCAATGCGGTGCCTACACATGTGCAGGTATTGTGTAGCCTGCACCTCCTGGCCTCCGGGAGCTTTCAGGGGATAGTAGCGGCTGCTGGTGGGATATCCCAGCCCACCATGTCACGCTGCCTCCAGACTTTTGTTGACGCCATGCTCACCCAGCTACACCGTCACATCACATTTCCCACCAGCCAACAGGATTTGGACTTGACCAAGCTACAATTCTACAATGTAGCCCATCTTCCACATGTACTCGGATGCATAGACTGTACCCACATCGCCATCTGCCCACCAGCTGCCACGGAGTATATGTTCTGCAATCGCAAGTCCTACCACTCCCTCAACATCCAGATGGTCTGCAATGCTAAGACATACATCACTGACATTGTGGCCCAGTACCCAGGGAGTAGCCATGACTCCTTCATATTCCGGCACAGCGGCCTCCACACACGACTGGCCAGGGGTGACTTCGGGAGGACACCTACTTGGTAAGTACACATTGTCGACAATGTCACATTACAATTAGGTAGCAGTGCAGCACAGGCAATCACCCTCTGCTCCTCTCATTCAGGTGACAGTGGCTACGCCCTCCGTGAATACCTCCTCACCCCATACCTCAACCCTGCTACACCCCAGCAACGGAGCTACAATATTGCACACATACGGACAAGGAATTGCATAGAAAGGACATTTGGCCTGCTCAAGAGCAGGTTCCGCATACTGCACAAGACAGGTGGGGCCATGTATTACAGTCCTGCAGTGTGCTGCTGCATTGTGGCTGTCTGCGCAATACTACATAACATTGCAACCAAGCGCCGAATACCTGTCGAGATCTCTGGCAGTGAATCTGAAGGGGACAACCGGCCACCTGCACATGCGCGCCATGCACGCGGGGAGAACCCAGCTGAAGGCCACAGACGTCGCAACCACATCACAGTGAACAGTTTCTAGTGCACCCTCTTCCCTCACCCCACAAATCACAAATGCATGCAAAATGTAATAATGACACAACGCTAATGTGTGCTGCAAAAATAAATATAATTGTTTCATTCACAAAAATGGTATCAGTTCAACTATCTTCTACTAACTGTATTACTGCATACAGCTGTGTCAAAGGACAGGGCTGGCTTATAGTCAGCCTGTGCCTGTAATTGTCATTAGTAGTCGATTGCGCCTCCTGCGCGTTCCACCCAAGCGCCTCTGAGGCTCATCCTCTTACGGGGCACCTGTACCTGGCGTGGGCCTGGTGCTGTGCCTGAGTGGCGGGACTTGTGAGGCAGAGTGGCTGCTGATGCTGGATGCCCCCTCACTGACATCATCACCCCCAACAGTGGCAGGTAGAGCAGGAGGGTGTAGTGCTATAACCGCCGTGGTCAGGTGCTCCAGGACCCTGGTCATATCCTCACAGCACTGGACGAGTTGGTGCTGCTGTGCTAGGGACCGCCGCGACAACTGTGAAGTTGCATTGGCTGCAACATAATTGGACCTGCTGTAGGCGGCCAGCCGGCTCATGAGCTGATGGTGGCGCCGGCGTGCTGCACTGCGCTGAGTAGTCATCGCTGCAGTGTTGGCCTCCATGTCTGCAGTCATGCGGGCCATTCCCTCCCCCACACCTGCCAAGGCTGCAGTCATGTTGTCCAAGCGGTCCCCCAAACCTGCCATGGCCGCCGTCATGCGGTCCATGCGCTCACCCACTCCGGCCACATTGCGCCCAATCTTGTAGAGCTGGAGCTGTATGGCACCTTGCTGCCGTGCCTGGCGCTGATGGATGCGCAACATGCGTCTTTCGATGCTCATACGCGCCAGCCCCTGTCCATTGCCCCTCCTGCTGATTGCTGCAGTGGTGTGCTGGCGAGACCTGCCATGCCTGCTCTGCTGGCCTGACACTGTGGCAGGCCGCTGTGTTGCCGCTGTGGCGGGCCCAGATGTTGTAGCACCAGCTGCTTGTGGTGTCACAGCAGGCGTTGCTGATGTGGCAGGGACTGGAGGCACACTAGTCGCGGGCCTGGCTGCGGCTGTAGGTGGTGCGCCAGACGCAGGAGGCACAATAGTTGCGGGCCTGGCTGCGGCTGTAGGTGGTGTGCCAGACGCAGGGGGCACAATAGTTGCGGGCCTGGCTGTGGCTGTAGGTGGTGCGCCAGACGCAGGGGGCACACTGCTGGTGGACCTGGGTGCTGGTGTTGTTGCAGCGGCAGGGGCTTGTGCCTGTGTTTGTGGTGGCACCTCCTCCTCCTGGGCCTCCTCATCAATTAGCAGCCTTTCGCTGTCGCTGCTTTCAGCGCCACCTGTGAGGGTAAGTGGACGATCATTAGTTGCATGTATCTGTCAGACGTGCAGCTGCTACATGCATGCTGGGTGACATTCCCTGACTGGCTGTGGCTTTGCGTACTTTGGAACCTGTCTGGCTGCATTGTGGTACTACTACATTGTGGCCACACTACATCTCCCAAAATGCTTCAGGGCATTCCCTGATGTGCAACAATGGCATGACTATGGGACATTATGGGAGCCTATATGGTCATGGACATTCATAGGGGACAGGGTCGCAGTCGCATGCCACTTACCTTGGGTGTCTTGGGTGGGGCGGGATGAGTCCAGACATGTGAAGCCAATGCACGCCTCCCTCTCAAGGGTGTCTTCCACCTGGTCCTCCAAGGCTGTGTTAGGAGGGACTGTAGGTCCACCACCTCCAGTGCCCGATGCCTCTCCAAGGCGCTCCGCCACCTTCTCTTTGGCACGACCTCGGAGGTCGTACCATCTTTTTTTAAGTTCGTCTAATGACCTATCGGCCACACCCACGGAGTTGACGGTGGAGGCTATTCCCTGCCAGATCCTCCTTTTTTCCTGCTCCGGGACCCTCCTGGAGTCTTTGCCAAACAGTTTGGCGTGGTTGGCCACCACCCCTTCAATCAAATGTTCGAGCTCCTGCTCTGAAAATTTGAGCTTCCTCTTCCGCCCTGTGGTGTTGCTGGGGCCAGGAACAGGTTCCTCTGACATGGCAGCAATGTTGTTGCAGGGTACAAATCACCAGTAGAATGGCAGCAGCTATCCCACTTGCTTACTCGAGGTCTGCCTCACTGTGGTGAATAGGGGTGGGAACTGGCTGCTTCCTGGTTGTGATGTCATCACTGTGCTCAAAATGCGACTTCCCGTTTTCCCGATCTCGCGATTTTGCGATCTCGCAATTAGCGATATCGCAAATAGCGATATCGCTATTTGCGATATCGCAATCCCGACGCGGGTAGCCGGAAATAGCGATTTTTCTGCGATTATGGTTAATCGCAAACGGAATTTGCGCCCGCGTGCGAATCACATTTTTTTATCGCGAATCTTCATGAATTCAGATTTGCGATTTCTCAATAGCGAATCGCAATTTTTCGCTATTTGAGAATCGCAAATCCCGTTTTTCATGAATCAGGCTGCATGAATGCTTTATTATCCATGGGGCAACCATTTACAGAATTTTTGCAGAGTGATGATGCCAAAGGCAAGAAATTGGAGGATCTTTTGTCTCATAATGATAGTGAAGTGAAACAAATACACTCTACTGCATTCTTAGATTTTTATAGGAAAACATAACTGCTGTAGTGGCCATAATAAAAAACAAGAGTCTGAAAACACCCTTGTCTACTAAGTGTGCAGCATAATTGGTGTAGATGTGAAGCATCTCCTTGAGAGGAGGCTGGGCGACACCTTTCGTGACTTTAGCACTGCAACATGTTCCATGTTAGAGTGATTGCCACTTGGTAACAAAGCAATGTTGAAGAGCAAGTCAGGTACATTTATTTTACAATGTATGAGAAATGGCTTGCAATGATGCAAAGAAATGTCCCTTCACCGCCAATGGCAATTGAAGTCAATTAAACCTCAATGTGGTACTCTGTACAAGTTCTAGATCCCTTGCATAAAGGTGCATTTCCTCACTAGTTTCAAAAGTGCTGCTTCATTGTTGACTGCTTCAATAACTCTGAGGGCATAAGCGCCCAGCTCAACTCAATTGTTGCAGAACCTGCCCTGTGAATCGTAATCTTCAAGTGCACCAGTAGTGGCATGGAAAGCTATGTCAGTGGCCAGAGTTAACAAATTGTATACTGGCTGTTTTGGCGTTGCCCGTCTCAAGTGCCAATGTTGAGAGGGCCTTTTCACAGAAGTTTACATGGGAAGCAAAGAGTGAGCACACATGACCAAAGACTAACTGAAGAAGTATTGTATGGTGTACTACAATAGGTTTAATTTGCAAAAATCTATTTGGACCTCATATACACTATATGTACACTCTGTATATACCATGCGCTATCAGTGCAGAAAGCAAGCAATAATGAAAGCAAAACGTTCTATAAACACTGGAAAAACAATGTTTCTGTTGTTTTTATTGGCGCGAAAATGTGTAACCACTGATAACCACTGTTTTTTTAAGGTATTGAAATCACTTGAAAACACTGAAAAAAAAACACCAGAATTTACCAAAAATAGAAACTGAAAACAGGAAAGCCTACATACATGAGATGCACAGGTGTAGGGCTTATGCTGAAACATTTGAGTGTGGATACTGTGAGAACGGGATGGTGCATGGAAGGTTGTGATTAGTTTGACGGGTGAAATCTGAGAGTTGAGTTCAATTGGGGGGTGGGGGAATGAAGCCTTAGCAGTACCTGACACTACACTAGAACAATGACACAGAGGCGTGGTTATGGTAACTGGAACTGACCAAGGGCACATGTGCCTGGCCCTTTTTTATTTGCAGGGTCACCTGGCTGGTGACACCTGTGTTGGAATGGTGTGGGGTGAGTATGGAGCCAGCCCTCAGGGAGTGGCTGGTGACATTGGGCATATGTCGGAACACTAGAACGTGCCCCACAGGACACTACAGTACCTGACAGGGTTTGGCTGTAACCAAAGCCCTAACATGGAACAAATAACTTACCTCCTTCCTGAGTGGCAGCAGACTCTCGCGTGGAAACTTTGTCCTCCAACTACAAAAGTCTTGAAATATTTTTTTATTTAATAGGCCTGGAAGAGGGGCAACTCGCCCATCAGAGCCTACCCCCCACTATTAGCGCTTTGACCTTTCACACATCAACAGACGTTGTCATCTGTTTGGAAAGATGACGCTGTCGGCAATGTGTCACGCCTTACACAGCATTCAGCACTGGCACTTCCTTCTCCGCTTCGGTTACATTGCCATGAACATTATCGGCTTGAACCAAAAGGTTAATAATGTTTTATCCCGAGCCATTTCACTTAAACACCAAAAACAACCCACATGTGCCTAGGGCGGGAGGGGGTGAGCATCAGCTGCCATTGCAAATCTCACCAAAGCTCGTTTAATGTCCTCCCGCTCATGCGCGGCGTCAGCTGCGGCTCCTGCAGCCATTTACACGCCGCGGACAGACGCTGCCGCAGCTCCAGGCCCGCTCCACTGACCTCCATTATACACCTTGGCTTGTGAAATTGATTGTGGTTGGAAAGATCCTTACTGGAATAAAATGAGCTTCTCAGATAGCGCCACAGAAATAAATCTCTGTTGTTCCACTGCCCCCGGGGAGCAGCCGGATCACTCCGGGTTCAGGGCTGCAGATATTACTCACTGTCAAAATACAGGTGACTCTGTTAAAATGATTGTCAAGTTTTGTGACACCAGGGGCACCAGGCAGACCTCCACCACCTCTCCTGGTGGGGGGATGCCTTGAAATCCCACTGCAGTGATGTGACACCCCTTTCATGAGAGGATCAATAGGGCAACAGTCTCATCTCTTTTTAGACAACAACGTCCAATTCCAGTGTCAGGTAAAGGTCATCTTAACTTGTTGGAATAAATTACACAACATTTCATTAATAAGTGGGAGTGGGACTGTATGGCCGCATTCAAGATCTGAGAGGCTTACTGGTGGGGGTTAAACTCACCTTAAAGAGGCCATCAGGTGCTTGATGTCAATCAATCAATCAGAATCCTTTAAAGTGCAACTACTCACCCGTGAGGGTCTCAAAGTGATGTCATAATAGAGCACGAAACTTAAGCTGACATCAAACAAACATGCTAAATGGTCTATTGATGGCGATTGTTTGGGATGCAGGACTTGCCAAACAGCTGTTTTTTCTTTGCACACTTTATAGTCCCTTTAAATGCAGAGGGAGCGTACAACATTGGCTAAACTCGTTCAGGATATGCAGGTCTTTCACGACATCATGGGTTTTCTTAAGAGTCATCCGGTCTCCACTCCAGAAATCTATGTAAATAAATAAATGTTAATGTAATGCATTGATGTAGCTGTTCTTGAGGACTTGAACAGATGCTGTTTCAACAATCCAGGTGGAAATAAAACAATTTTTGGGCACCCGATTAACAGTGTCAGGGCGAAGATGGAGTCACCCGCGGAAACAACAAATGCTCATAGTAATAAAAAAGTACATTTGCAACAAACCTCAGAGGAAATTCGGTCGTTTAGAAAATATGCCTCTATTAATATATACAAAATCACATGCTCCTTCTCACATACAGCCATAAATGGACATCTTCCGCCAGAAACAGATCTTCAAATAGATACAAAAAGAGTGCGATAAGCAAAACACTACACAAAACGCCCACAGTTACACAGCAAAATACACTGGGCAAAGGTGTTGGAGCTGCACAGTTAGGTCAAACAAGTGGGACAATTCCCGCAGAGCAAAGGCAAACAGCTTGGACATGCAAAATCAGGACTGCAAGAGGTGCTTTCGAAACCACACCATCAAAACAGAGATGAGGGAGTGTGACACACGAATGGGTCTAATCTGTCAATCCACCACCTGGCCTGGCTGCAATTACAGCTCAAACCATGGATGGAGCAACAAAAAGCCACTCAAACCCACCAGTGGCAAAACACCCAAATAAACCAAACACATCCAGCACAACCATGCCAAGTATAATTTCTCTACCCCTTCTTTGAGGACAGCAACCAAGAAACTGGAAAACACACCTACCAGTCTTTTTCCAATCTCAATAACACTAACCACCCATAAAGACACAAGGAGGATATTTTACCATTACCCAGATGTTCAGCATGTCCAGCCCGATTGAAAATTAAATATATGAAAAAAAACTACAATTTTCGCAACAATAGCTGCTCGTGTTCTGGTTGTTCACATTAGTCCAATGCTCCTTGACGGGATTTTTACCCGATTTATATTTAATTATGTGATGAGGCATTATAGCGAAATTTCCACGTATTCACATAACAAGCTTAACATACAATGCTGGAAATTATGTGTGAATAAACCAGCATAATAA
The DNA here is from genome assembly GCF_964263255.1 of Lissotriton vulgaris. Lineage (NCBI taxonomy): Eukaryota > Metazoa > Chordata > Amphibia > Caudata > Salamandridae > Lissotriton > Lissotriton vulgaris. Next base: position 52,549,296 of record NC_141698.1, on the reverse strand, counting down.
AATCACCTGGCACTAATATATACTGAACTGAATTACTTCAAGGTGCTGTCAGTGTGATGATCACGGAAAAGAAGGCACAGTACAGCATCATAAAGTAATTGCCTAAAATCACACATTTTAATAAGCAGGAAACCCAGAACTGAGCACAGACCTCAACACTTCAGAAAAGGCAATTAAATGTATTAGCAAAAGAAAGATTGGAGATTCCACAGGACAGGTGTTCACTGAGACACGAGTGAAGTACTGAGCATGGCTAGACACAGACTTTCATCCCGAGATCACACGTGTGACTGGGACAATTTTGGGATTTTGATTACCCCTTTATGGAGGTGAAGTGGCAATTCTTGAAGACACTGTGGAGTACTGTGAAAGTGTTTGGAGAGGGATGCATGTTAGTGATGTTTCACAATTGCCTGATCATACAGAAGACTGTAAAATCATTAGCTTAGCATCTTTTACTGAGCACTTTCACAGCACTCCAGGCATCCTCTCTCTCAGCCCATTTCAACAACCCCCATCCCAGTGGGCGCTCCAAAATGTAAAAAGACAGGGAGACAGTACTGGTCAGGGCCTCCTCAGCTGCTTCTGGGAGAGGGTGGGTCTTTGAGAGTGGAGAGTATGGATGCTAGGCAGAAGGCACATGAAAACTCTGTACCTTTTTGATTTAAGAGTCCAAGTGGCCCTTGGCTTTTGCTTGACTCATGAATGATGTAATTTATCATGTCATAGGTGATGCAATAAGTGGGGTCATAAGCAGTGCATGGAAAGGGGCACACTATTTTAGGGTAAACATTTTTGGGGCAATAAGTGCAGTTGATGAATATATACAGATTAATCAAATATGTTTCCTAAGCTATTAACAAACTTGATGAACATTTTCCCCATGTGGAAGAGGATTGATTTTACCTCAAAATGAATTTGGGATACATATGTTTCGGAGTAATGACATGGAAGAAGGTCCACTGTGACGAAAGAGCATTATGAAATTACAAATGATAAATATGTTGAAATAAAGGTGTGGGATACCACAGGACCTTCCTAATCCCCCTAAAGTATTAATGTAGCAGAAGTTGTAGAGCAGGGGTCTCCAAACCGGTCCTGGAGGGCCGGATCCATGCCAGATTTTTCAAATTCCTACATGTATCTCAATGGGGATATCCAAAAAATCTGGCATGGATCCGGCCCTCCAGGACTGGTTTGGAGACCCCTGTTGTAGAGTATCCAACCATCCTTCCGTTTGGATGAAGGAGTTAGTCACTTTGTAAATTTGTGTCTCCAGAGGTCCCAGTGGCGAGCAGTCAAGGCTTTTTTCAGGCGATAACAAAGGGGCCTGAAGTCAAATACAGTAATCGGACTAGATAAACTCAATATCTAGCTGAGATAAATCTTTTAAAAGGGTTTAATTTAGAGCAGGTGTGTAGGAAAGGGCCTGTTTGTTAATGATAACCCTAATTTTTGTGGATTGATGCTGTTGTTTTTAGACTATATGCACAGGGACTCTACTAACGAGGCCCCAGTGTATATGCTCTGACCCCTAAAGCAATGTCCGTAAAAGAAAGCATGACGCTTTTAAAGAGAACAGTTTCAATTTTTGTTTGTTTTAGAGAAGGTGGTGAACCTGTGAACCACCACCTCCTCTTACAAAGTAGAATGGGTTCCCAGGGGACCCCCTTCCCTTTTGAGAATGAGTTACCACCTCCTTTGAGGCGTCAGTAAAATAACAATGTTTGTGGTCGGATTCGGGTTCCAAAACATTGATACATAGCATAGCGGTTTGACATTTGAAGGGACACATACAACATGTCCCTTCCTAATACCGTATCGGCATCCATTTCTAAACACATTTAGCGAATCAGAAACACTTTCCCAATTGCTAAATGTGTTTAGTACTTAGAAAAAGAGTTTTAACAGTCACAAACCTTCTGATTTACTGATTCAGATGGTTTGCGAAGTCTAAAACCCTTTGTACATCTGGCCATTGGACGCATGGTAAAACCTCTGATTGGGTTGAACCGGGTAGATGTATCTGATCCATGCTCCATTGCGGCCAGCTTCACATTGTGCCTGGGTCTCAATCCACCCTGACCAGTTGACCCATATTGGCGATTAACACTTTTTGGTGCTATTTCTATTTAAAACCTCGAAAATTCATATTTCTGGATGTCTGTGCTGCATTTTTGTCGTTTTGTGCCATTTTGTTAATTCTAATTTTCTAAATTAGACTGGGATTTTTATTGTGCTGTGTTTTTGACTTTTTAACTGTTTTTGTTACTTCTAAATGCTTTACACATTTTCTTAAGTGAAGCCTATCTTCTCAGTGCTGTAACTTCCAGGGAGTGAGCTCAGATTTAAAATACTGAAACCTTATAGGATCTAACATGATAGCGGCATTGTTACTTCTGGTGGACTTCCATCCACCCCAACTAATAGTGCACTTTATCACAAGAGGGTCTTGGTAGTAAACCCAAAAATGAGCTCTGAGACTCATAATTCCCCTGAAAGTTCCAGAATGAAAACAAAAAACACATGATTGAATAAGCTTCTAGAATATGCATGGATGCGCTTCCCAGAGCAATATTCACACAATTTTAAAATAAATTACTTATCAGAGAAATGAATGGAAGTACCAGGCTGGTCAGTGGTCAGTATCCTGGTGACCAAGTTGAACCAGCAGTGAATAATAATTCATGATAAAATATTATTCTGTCAATCACACAGCTCAGCTTCCTAACTCCAAAGACGGAGACGCCCTAGCGTTAGGCGGGGGCACCTGATTTCTGCAGCTCTGCTAATTGCACAATGGTCTCGCATTTTCAATCTGTCTTTTTAATTTGTGAAGCTTAAAATTAATTAAAGTGGATGTTCTGAGCGGGCAACCATGGCTTAAGAAAGGCGCGCAAGGTGTGTTGTGCTACCTCAGATACCCTTCTCTGCCAGTGATTTAATTGTAAATTAGAGAAAGAAACAATAGCTGGAGAGAGAGAGTGCAACAGGCAGACCACTCTCCCTCCAGGATCAGGAGACCGATTGAAGAGCTCGCTGCAACAGGGCCATGTTACTGGGAGTGCAGTGCTTATCTTGTCTCTCTGGCCATTTAATGTTGTGCAACAAATTCATTCCTTGGACTCTTCTGGTGGTGTTGTGGGAGGTCATGGCCTGGAAGGCTTGCCGGAAAACTGAATGCAGGACCTGCAGAAAGCTAGGTCTGGTGGCTTAGAGGACTAATGCATCCATTGTAGGGACCTGTGTTCAACCTCATGGTCACAGGTTTGAATCCTGACGGGTCCACTCAGCCTTTCATCCTTTCTGAGGTTGATAAAAAAGAGTACCATTGAGTTGGGTAACAATAAAGAACTGTTATTCAGGGTGAGTTTGCACTTTACAAATACACATGTTATATTCAAGATATTTTGGCACCTTTGGAGGTATATTTGTAGCACCCCAGTCCAGTTTTTGACACTCCTGTACCCATACCTATGTTCGGATGTATGACGTTACAACGCATACTTTTACAACGCCTACCTTTATAACGCATTTTTTACACCGCAACATCCATTAAAACGCATACCATTACAACGCATGCCATTACAACTAATTCTTTGAAACTACCTTTACAACGCATTCCACTACAAGGCATACTACATTTACAACGCATACCATTACAACGCATAACATTACATTGCATGTAAGGTAAGTATTGGATAGTGTAGGGGTAAAAATTACTATTCTTACTCCAGGGGGTGCAACAGTAGGGTAAGTGTTGGATAGTGTAGGGGTTAAAATTACTATTCTAACTCCAGGGGGTGCAACAGTAGGGTAAGTATTGGATAGTGTAAGGGTACTATATGTTGTAATGCTATGCGTTGTAATGGTATGCATTGTAATGACTGCGTTGTAATGGCATGCGTTGTAGTTGTGTGCGTTGTAGTGTCATGCGTTGTTATGGTTGCATTGTAAATGCATGTGTTGTAATGGATGTTGCGTTGTAAAAGTTTCGTTGTAATGGTAGTGCGTTGTAAAAGTTGCGTTGTAAAGGTTGTTTCCCCTATGTTCAGGGGGTTTATGAGTGACATTCCTAGATGTGGGCATCACATGCGCGTGCGTGCAGCCTATGCAGAGGATGCACACACATTGCACCAGTATTAGTGACAACGCTCTCAAGCCTGTTCGGGCTTGAGCCCACTTGCGCAGTTTAATCATTGCAAATATGCAACAGTGTGAGCGTGCTTACACTGCAAGGAGGTCCAGGTTCACACACACTTCCTCTGTGTAGGGGGAATTTGGGTGGGAAAACATCAGTCTGGCAGGAGCTTTCTTAAAGGTGAGACCTAAACATCTTTGGATTTTATTGCAAAAATTGATCAGTCCTGAGTGCCATGAGTGTCTCTGGATAGAATTGGAAAGATTGTTTCATTAATCAAACAGAATAAACCCCACAGAGGAATTTAATAATCGTACCAGTCACTGCCTCACTACAACAAGCATTTCAACTATATTAACCAATGAGAACAAGTAATCCTACTCAACTACCTTACCTTAGACTCGTGCGATATAAGATGAACGCACGGTCCAAACATTGTCTCACCCCAATGGACCCACACACAGAGTGGACAGTAGTGACAGTCTAATCTTAATGAGAAAGCTGACATAATTGGTCACTTTTGAGTCATGCCTCAACCAACCACACTGAACCTTGGTCAGGATAACTCAATACCTGGTAAAACCTCAGCCTCCTCCTCACACTATTCTAAAGCAAGTAGATGTGGAGTCAGCGATATTAAACCTATGTATACTTACCTTGATGTTATAGTAATGATTGATATTCTGAAGTTTTTCTTTTTTTGTTTGATAGAAATGTGGTAGTTTGACATACAACTATTCAAGGTGTTGTTTCTCATACTAATATTGTAGTTTGTGGCTCTTGAAACACCACACCACACTCTTGAAAGATTACATTGTCAGGATGGCTCTGTCTGAAGCATTTCAGATCATCCTTATGGACTCAAAATAAATATTTTTACAATCTCTTAGAAGGCATGACTTAATCATGCACAAAAAGGAAATCATCTAAAAAGAAACGTAAACGTGTGGGTCTTGACCATTTGGTTGATGTGTAGTCAATATATTTTGGTTCACAAAATTAATTGACATGGTGCTGTATACGTGATATGTGAAAGAGTGCTCTTGTAGTGCATCAAGATACAAACGTGAATTCACACTCCATAAACAATCATTTACAAGTCTTGAACATTCCTGGCCAAATATTTCTAAGTAAGGTCTCTTATAAGTTGGCTCTGTCCATTTCTCCTTAACTGTCCACAATGTTTTTAAGGTACAGGCCAAAAGTAAAACCTTCAACCCTATCAGACGTCATGCGCCATAAACACATCAAAACAGGTCTTCATCAGGACTGTCTGTGGAGCAACCTGCATATTAAATTGAATTAACATTAAGTGAAAGCTATCTTAGTAGTTAAGTCCAGGGTGTGATTCACCTGGAGAAGAAATAAAAGGTAAAAAGATGCTTTGCATGCCCGCCAGTACTTCGGACATGGCTTCAAATGATAACCTCTAATTATGAAGACCTGTTTTGATGTGGATATGGTGCGTGCCTTCAGAGTGGATCGAAACGTCTAATTTTTACTTTTGGCCTGTACCTTAAAACCATTGAGTCAGCTAAGGAGAAATGGACAGACCCCACCTATTGGAGACTTTACTTTGAAACATATGGCCTGGCTGTTCAGGTCTTGTAAATGATTGTATATGGATTGTATATTCACTTTTATATATTGGCTCACTGCACAACCACTTTTTTTCACATATAACGTACAGAGCACTGTGTTAATTAATATTGTCAACCATTGCTGTCTGATTACAATATATATTGACTGCATATCAACTGAGTGGACCAGACCCACTTGTTTTTGTCTCTTTTTAGATGATTTCCTTCTTGTAGAGGATTGAATCATGCCTTGTAAGGGAATGTGAAATCCTTACATTTGAAAGCACAAGGAGGATCTAAAAGGCTTCTGGGAGAACCATCCTGACAATGTAATGTATGATACCCAGGTTCTGAGGAATATAAAGTTACCTCATTGAGATTTAACACTCTCAAAACAAGCAGGCTTCATTCAATATTAAGGGTTTCCAAACCACCTCAAACGGTGCACATCACCAATAGAGACAGCAACTAATGACTCTGTCGCCAGCCTTTCACAACGTAAGTTCCCATAGGAATACCTGCTTACCATAGTTCTTGACAGTATTTACACGTTTCCACTCATTTACTTGTTCAAAGCCTCAAGAGATTGACATCTAAATTTGCACAGACAGCATGATTCTCTTACCAGGCTTCCCAGAAAATACAACATCCAAACAGAACGACACCAATCCAGACAGACGCAGAAAAATTGATGCATTCTTAAAAAAAATTGGATCAGATATGCCATAGACACCTTGCTTTTCAAAGGGGTTGTCTGGGTGCGTATTAAACCTACACCTGGAGAATTGTAAATGGTTATGCCGCGCAGCACTGAGACTTGTTATATGTCATATTCTGTATTGTGAAAATACCAATAAAAATTATTATAAAAAAAACAAGAAAATAAAAAAAACATTTCATTTTCACTGTCATAATTCACATAATTTTGGGAATTTCACGTTATGCATGGTACGTGAAATTCCTAAAATTACTCCATTATGCCACTTCACATAATTATGTGCCATTCACTCAAAAAAATGTCTTCAAACATGAAACTTGTGGTGAAAATATACCACAGACAAACAGGAACAACAGAACACACGCGGGTGTTGTTCACGGTGCTTTTGTTTAAATGCATCTTCATGCCACATATTGATGCGAGGCTGCATTATGAGGTAGAAAGTGACCAATTTGTATTTTGCATGATTAAACTGAATTTCTATTAATGTTGCTATTATTTAGCACAATTATGCAAAAGCAAATCACACAAATTGTGCACACACTTAGCAATGGTACAACTGGCACATTATTCTAAAGCACTATAAGGTCAAAGCAAAGGCAGAACGATGCTCTCAAGATCCAGATAGCATAATGCATCACAACATAGTTCACAGAGGCCTGGGTGATCTCAGAGTTACAACATAGGAGTTGTGGAGAAACCCTATACCCATCATACCAACGTGGATTCAGTTCTAAGCTAATGGGCATTCACAAACATTTGTAAGTGCTGTTCCTACTCTTTTCAGAGCATGCACATAACCACCAACGTTTGGGAGAGAGTCACTGTATGGTAATACATCCTCACAATAGATGACCACTAAAAAGTGATGGAGAGAAAGTAAGGGCATGTGAAGTTAAGAGTAGTAAGTATATTCTTACTTGTATATACTTTCCTTAACCATATAGTACTAGGTGATGTAGTGTATGATTCATTTTTGTAGGCCAAGATTGTTGACCTCGACCAAGCAACATTTAATTCCTCTCACCCCAGAAAAAGACCCATGTGTAGAGTCTACTGAAAGAGTGCATTATTTACTAATTTCCCAAAGGAACAAGAAATAGTAAATGACACACTGGAGGATATTTTTTTAAACTTTAAAACGGAAATTTAAAATGATAAAAATTAAATTTTCAGAGTTAAACATGCCTAGTTTAAGCAATAGACAAGGTATGTCACCAGATGTTTTGGAAAATAGCCATGAGAGAAATGTCCTTATGAGAACACCATTAATAGAAGCACAAGGCTGATCACCATGCACAGCAGGCTTTTCAAGTGCAGCGTCGCAATGACATCATTAGTGGGTGACTCTTTGTGAATCTGGTGCTACTCAGTTTTATATTGTTGGTTCCACATGGCGTCGCCATTTTTCATGCATGTATACGAACAACAGGAGGGAACCCATAAACCTTGTTGGGATGGGTGTGTCGTGTAAGAAAAAACAATTCCCAACAGGTATCATGACTAATTGTATATAGCACCTTGCACCAAGTGCCACTGGGTTGTCACATGATCTGCTCTATACAGTGCTGTTTTAACTGTATTGCCATGTGAAAGACCATTCCCTTCTGTCTCTTGGTGAATAATACTGCCTTTTTTCAAAAAACTTCAATGACTCCTTGGTTTCTTCCTTTGTGTAATGCATATTGCATACATTATTGAAACTGTCTTTCATGATACCTGTTGGGAATTGCCATTTTTCATGCAGCGCTCCATTGCAGGAAAGGTACCAAATCTGGGCCTTTTCTTACTGGTGTTTGTTTTCCTACCCTCTCCTTCTTGTGCTATCCAGTTTGGGCCTTTCTAGAAGCATAGTATCCCACAGCGTCCAGGTAACAAGTTATTTAATCACTTACAAAGTTTTTTGTATGACCATCATGTATAAATTTTACACCTGTGTCAGGTTTGCTGGAAATCATACTATGAAGCTGTTAGACTTGGCATCTGTGGTATGTTTCCCCCTGACTTTTTGCTTCTACTGCCTACATTTTTTACTGGGTGCTGGAATTAGTTTTTGTTGACTTAGATGCTTTGGGCACTTTCCCACTGCTGATCAGTGTCAAAGTGCAACTGCTCCCTGTGTAAATTGTTAATATGATTGGTTATCGATTATTGACGTATTTGATTTACTGGTATTCCCTAGTAAAGTGCACTGAGTGTGCCAGGGCCTCTAAATCAAATGCTACTAGTGGAATTGCAGGACTCGTCATGCCACGTACATGAGTAGCCCGGCCACTGCAGTATCTGCGTGCACAGTTTTTAGCTGCATGTTGACCAGTCAAGTGCACCCATTTGCCAGGTCCAAACCTTTCCGTTTCTTACATGTAAGGCACCCCTGAGGTAGGCTCTAGGTACCCCAATGGGTAGGGTGCAGTGTATGTGAAAGATAAGACATGTACTGATATGTGTTACATGTCTGATAGTGAAATACTGTGCATTTAATTTCTCACTATTCAAAGGCCATCTGTCTCATATCTTAACATGGAAGCTTCCTTGTAACATCTTACAAGTGTAATTTGCCATTGGAACAAGATAGAAAAAAATGGACTTTAGGCTCTCTGAACTCAGAATTTAACAACACACCTTTTAGTGATTGTGTTTTTGGAAAATGCTACTTTTAGGAAGTGGGCCTTTTCTTGTTGAACCATCCTGTCTGCCTCTTCCTGTTTGTGTATGCACCATATGTTTTTGGAGTGACAGGAGCTGGGGATGTGCATTCACTCTAGACAGACCCAAGGGAGATTGAAGTGTGTCCTGCCATGCCTGGGTGACTCATCGCCGGACTGAATAGACCATGCTTGCATTTAGTGCAGTGGGAGGGGTTTCATTAGCACCTGAATAGGCTGTGTTTCCTTTGCACTATGCTGTCTTCTCCTTCTGCGGTCCTGCTGGACCAAGGAGGTCAGAACTGGTTTGGACTGAGCTCACAGACCTATGCCACAAAGAGAAGAATGGAAAAATGTGGTATAAGTATTGGACTTAGATCACTTCTGGAAACAAGAGGACCCTGCCCAGATGAAGAGCCGAAGAGCAGTGTAAGTAGAGCTGCCTTTTCTCTGTGATGGTGGGTTGGCCTACAGTTGCTGCTTCTCTCTGTGGACAGAGGAAAAGGACTAACTCTTTGTGCCCTGCTGTGGTATTGTGCTTGTGAAAAATCTTCAAGGGATTATGGGCTTATTACTCTTGTATAGTGCATACTTTAGTCATGCCAGGTGTTTATGAAGGGTTTTGATAGAGAGCTTTGGCGCTGAGGCTGAAGGAAAAGTGAAGTGTCTGTCATTGGGTGGGATTATTATTATTATTATTATTGCAGGTTTGTACCGCGCTGGCTTCGACTCCCGAAGGAGTATCTCCGCGCCTTTGGCTTCTACAATAAGATTAAGAAGAAGGACTTAAGCAGCCGTTATAGTCTAATGTTGGAACAAAAAGATCTTCAGCATTTTTCTAAAAGGAAAGTGATCTATACATATCCTGAGGGATATTGGGAGACTATTCCAGAGAGAAGGTCTGGCTATTGATAATGTTTTCGTTCCATGTCTGGCCTTCTTTGCTCTGGGTACACACAGAAGGCCTTGTTCACTCGATCTAAGTGTCCGGGAGGGTATGTAAGGGACAAATTTGGTAGTCAGGTATGCAGGACCCATTCCGTTCAGGCTTTTATGTATGGTACAGCATACCTTGAACTTGGCCCTCTGTCTGACAGATAACCAGTGTACCAGAATCTGTGCAAAGCACACAGAACAATGGTCCTATTTTCCAGTAACAATTGAAATTCTGTCTAAATCGGTATGAAGGGGTTTACAGATCTTAAAATAGTTAAAAGGCAAAAGTAAAATAAAATAAAGTGCTTGAATGCGAGTGAGTTCAGTGTATGTTTAGGGGTGGTGAAGTGAGGGGGATGTGAGAAAGTGCATTCAGTGGAGAATGAAAAGAGGGGGCTGACGAGGAAAGAGATGAGTTCGAAGATGTGCAGATGGACAAAAACTGCATACAGATCTACCATAAGGCGCACCTAAACCAAGGCTAATACTCCTACTTCAGGCCTCAATATAATTTATGTATAACTCTTAAAATGTCAGAATTGAAAAATTTTCAATGGTAATATTTTGTAACAAATCATTGTTGTTACTCATTTTTCTTAAAAAGCTGACAACTGTTGACAAAGCCAAGAGTGCTGGCATGTTATAGGTGTATGTCAGTTGATGTTCACACTACAAAGAAGGTTGGCTCAAGGATGTCATTTGTTGTGGTATGTATCCTGGTGCAATAACATCTCAGAGAGATACCAAAATACCAGTTGGGTGGCACACTATGGAAATCACAGGAATTTATTTGGCAGCTTCCCTTTTAGAGAGCCCTCCCTTTGGTCAGCCCACTTAGTAGACCTGTCTGGGCATATTTCTATATGACTCATGGCAGCCAACAGCTGTAGGTGCTTCCCGAAGACTTGTTAGAGCATTTTCTTCCAAAGTTGATCCCTCCTGCAGTGCAAGACAGTGGACAAGCACACACTTTAAAGGGCCTGAAGTTGTTGTGCTGTACAATTTGTTCATTACAGTAACTGGTGAACATTTTAATGCAGTAATATATGGAGCACTTTTAATGTGTTTAATATTTCAAGACAATACGTTTCCACTTCTTTATAAACCTTACTTTCACATTAAATTAATTTCCTTTCCCATGCAACATTTGCATTTTTTTTCTTTTTTTCTGGGGTGGAGGACTCCAGGAAACCCACTGTTTTCCATTAAGCTTTCTTGCTTCCCTCGCTACATAAAAATCATACCCAACTTTTATTTCTCACCACTGTTAAATGTCACTAGTCGTCACAAGTTAGTGATTAACACATGCTCTATATAATCTCCCTAGAAAGACAGGTGAGCAACATGCACAGCGTCATAACAAGGCACAATGTGTGCAGAGGGGGCATTATCTGCTCTTCTTCAGCAACATTTATTCATAGAATTTTAATGGTAAGCAAGTCTGCAGTCTTCATGAATAAGGAGGTATCTGGTGTGGCCTGACCACACAGTGTCACCAGTTTAATTTTTATTACATGTTTTTCAATATTTAGAAACATGTGCTGTTTAATGCACCTCCCAAAAATGAAAGAAGCATCCAGGGGGGCCCACAATATGTTTTGGCCCTAGGCCTCACTCTAAATTCTGACAAACCTGGACCTCTGTATGAATGCCATTTTTGACTTCTTTGTGTAGGCAGGAGGCTTCTACTTCGAGGAATATAGCGGTTAACCCTGAATATTTCTCATTCCTGTAATGGAAGGGTAGATAATCTTTGCAGCTGCTGAATTGGCCAATAAACAGGGAAGGTAGGAGATTGCCCGTTAGCTGCTGTAGCATGGGTGGACTTCTCTGTTGCTTGGGAAAAATGGTCACAGACCCAGTGGCAGGCCCTGTAATCCCTATATAGGGTTCCATTACAATTCTTCCCATTTGCCTTTTCACGATACCAGGTGCATACTTTTCATCCAATTACACTAGAATGGGGAGTATCAAGCTAATAGCATGTGTTCTTCCATGTTCCAGCATGAGCAAACAGCTCATTTGCACTATTTGTTCCCATGATTTTGTCATGGTTACACCAACTGTATATTGCAACACCATTTATAAGCTCATCTTAATTGAATGTTGGGATTTGTGGCTCAGTCCAGAATGGAGCCTTAGTCTGTGGCCCCTTTTAATTTTCAAACTTTGGTTATGGGAAAATATCTCTAAATGTGGTTGAGTACGATGTTGTTCGGAAAGGCTCCGAATCAGATTTGTGTCTGCCGAATCCAATTAGAAACCTGTCTTTACGACCTATTAGGAAACCTTCCCAAAGAACTGATTATGATGTTCAGAAAGCGTCCCGACTTTCCGAGTTGGTTCCGGATGGCATTCGGAGGAACCGAATCATTCTGAGCCGACTAGTACAGGTCTACGGACCGTGTTTCCGACCGAGCAATTACAGTGTCGTATTCGGACAGCCTTTTCTAATTGGTTTGTTCGACATGGATTGGCTCTCGCAATCTGACTTTGGGGGCCAGTAGCAGACGCCCCTTCACCCGGAGCCTTACAACTGGGTCACGTGGCGGTACCCAAGGGCCCCCCCTTTCAGACCATGCACAGTATGGCATGCACCAAGGGGTGCCCGCCACAGGGTGCACAATTTTACCCACCAACCCCTTTCTCCAGTGGGAGCCTGTGTATTCGGTCAGAACACAAGCTCCCGTTCAAGTCAATGGACGTCCGAACGAAAGGTATTCGGTAAGTTGGACTCCCTAAATCTGATTCGTTGGAAACCATTCCGAGACTAATTCGGGTAGAATGCTTTCCGACGGACATCGCAATGAGCCCCCACTTGTATCTTATCATTTTCCAAGGCTGTTTTTAGTACGTAGCTTAGCTCTGCTTTCAGACCATCACGCCTATCATGGTGAATTACATGTTGATGTCATTTGCAACCTTTTTTCTTGCATAAAGTTTGTCATGCCCGCTGTGGATTACTGTGCAGTCTTTCATCTGGAATGTGACAACGTGCCAAAGTGGCAAGCACTTCCGTCCATATGGGTATGGTGAAATTTAAGGTATGCTGGCATAATTCAAACAATTTGGGGAATTTTATGTTACATTTGTTGAAGTAACTGAAAAGCTGCCCATCTGTCGATCCTTTCTCTGTTCAGGTCAAGTGAGGTTTCCACTGTTGAGTCAAATTAAGCTGCAGAAAGTCAAAATGCATTTTAGCAGGGCGTTCAACCCCAACTGTACATGCGTTGTTTCTAGTTTTCTTTTGCACCACCATCACTTGTTTAGCCAATGCAGTATTTATTCAGGACGAAATATTGCAGCACATTTCGCTTCCATTAGAGGGACCGTCCATTTAATTATGCCACAATAAGTCTCAGAACTAAAACAAACATAGTTGATGGCTTCAGGGGATTGGGTCCAGTATTTGCTAGGTTCAGGACCCTGGACAGTGGTGGTGGCACTGGTCCAACCCTTCCCTTGGTGCATCGTGATGCTCATCAGCGACAAAACATACACAAGTCATTGGTTCATGTTTCTGGTTTCCTGGTAAGTCCTTTCTCAATGCTCTTAGGTGTTGAACTAAGATCGAGGTTTGACTTGAAATCTCTGTGGCTAAAATGTGAGTCTTTCCTTCTGGTAATTTTTGTGCTGATAATATTCATCCAAGTCTTGGTTCTAAAGGAGGTGGAAGGAAACCTCGATGAAGGAGACATGGTGTATGGGCGTTGAGAGCTGTACAAGGACACAGGCAGCAAATTCTTGATAGATGAGACAGCTTCCCTCTGCAGAGAAGGCACATTTTGGGGAGTTTTGGGGAGTACAGATTGTAAGCGTCTTTTCCCCACGTTTTATGCGAGTGCATTCCTCTGTTACCTTATCCTGGAGAGTGACTCAACACGAGAGAAAGACATTCCAAATTACACTTGTGTATACAATGGGATGCTGAAAAATGGGGAGTATACAACATTAACAGCATCATAAAAGTCTCAATTTCTATGTGAAAAACCAGTCATGTACCGTCCACATATGCCTATCTGCCAGTGTTAGGGTCCTTGTTACTGGGGCAAACCCATAAGTGAACCCAGCATTGGCAAAGCCAATAGGTCCGGGTTTAATGTGCTCTTGCATTGAAACATGCGCAGAGACATTCTGCTTGCATTTACTGACTCTCAGTGATACATGTGCATGCCCTACTGAAATGATCGAATTATGAAATCATGTGATGAGGTGCACAAGAGAAGTACAATGTGCAGTGTGGCTGGATGTCTGTCCTGACCAGACACCACCCTCGAGGGCGTCTGGAGCCCAGGAAGAAATGAGATGCACAGACCACAAAATGCAATACATTGTAATGTAAATCCCTGTAGTTACCTACAGTCATTAAACACATGGATTACAGAAATGCAGCTGAAGCACGACTTCTCAGAATTACCAGAATAGGGTTAAGTGACAACATATTTTGGCGGTACAATAATGATTAAGAAGCAGGAGCCTGTATGTAAAGTTAAATAAAAAAGAATGGGAGATTTTCAAAGTATGTTAATACATGCAAAGTGCACATAATCTCTGAAATAGAATGTGTACGGAAGATGCAGGCGAATTATAAACATGAAGCCCTTTTATGTATGTTTGGCACTGCTGGATTCTGCCTATTCAGCAGACATAGGGGCATATTATCAAGAACAGGCGATAAAATTATCGCCGCTTTATCGGTAGAAAACTGCCGCTAAAGCGGCTATAATGGGCTTGATAATAGGCCCTTGTAAATTCCCATAGCAGCCCAGGTTCTAGTGTTAACCTGGGCTACTATGGTAAGGACATATTATCAAGCCCATTATCGCCGCTTTAGCGGCAGTTTCTTGCCACTAAAACAGCAATAATTTTATCGCCTGTTCTTGATAATATGCACCATAGTTATGTAATGAAATCCTTAAAGTATGCGGTAAGTGAATGGCACTGTACACTGGTAATATGTGGCAAATGAATGGGTACCTCATACACATGTAAAATAAAACTGTGCATATAAATCAGGCAAACTGGCTGCACGTGTCCTTGCAGACTTTCGTTCAGCCAGTGAGTGCATATACTTTGTTTTGTGATGCCGTTTCACATCCTTGCATTTAATATAAAAGCCCTTTGCTTGCTTTTCCTGATGCAATGGTCCATTGATGGAAGTTCTGAGATCAGCAGTTTATCTGACTGTAGCTACATGCTGCTGTTTACAAAAGCATGGCCCAGCAGGCTTCAGGGAAAGAGCACTTTGGGTCCTTGCTGCTACTGGCTTCTAGGATGTGCTCCCTTCAGTCCCAGCTCATACCTGGAAAGAGCTGAGTGGAACTCAAAGATATCTGCATTAATTTAGCAAAAAAATAAAAGGCCTTCGTGGTACAGGAGATGGATAACTTATCTTGTGCGAGTGTCAATGCCAGCCTCCTTTTAGTACCATGTGAATACCATGTATGTTCTTTGCATCCATATTCTAACTGCCAAGTGGCCACAAGTCATGTGTGACATCTTCAGCCAGTACTAACTTTTTATCGGCATGCAATTTTGCTTTCATCATTGGAAGCCTGGGCCCAAAAATGCCAAAATGCAAAGTGCTTTTGGACAAAAGCCATGGCGAGGTTGTATGTATGTATGTATGTATGTGTGTTCTTTATATAGCGCTCGACTTACCCTAGGGCATCTCGGCGGTTGCCTTGGGAACCCGTCCTGGCTTTTCCCTGTGAGATAACCCATACTGGGCATCCCCAAAGTGAAAGCCAGGCATCCCGCCGCGGGGGGGCCGTTGTGGAGATTAAGCAAGCTAATGCCCAGAGTTGCAGAGTGTGAACCCATGATTAGAGTGGGCACCGAAGCGAGAATTATCGAGTCCGTGGACAATTGGGCTCAAGACCCTGCCGCTTCGGGAATTGAACCCTGGTCTGACCTCTGCTTCAGGGTATGCTTCCTCTAACCAGTGAGCCACACTTGGCCGAGGGTGCCCAGATCACGTGCGGACAACACAGTTCGTTATGTGTTAAATAGAAATTGAAGGCATGTAGTAGCTTCTTCAACGCGTGCATGCTGTGCATTTTTATGCATGCAAATTATTGCTCTGCTATGGTGTAGTGTAGAGTCCACTCAAATAAAGGTGAATAAAGTAGATTTATTGGAAGGAAGCACAGGAGCAAGGTAGGGTACAACCTACACAGGACTTCTTCCCAGCAACTGTAACACACAGAAGCCAGGAAGAGAATCCAGTGACATAAAGGAACATTAAGGCAAAACAATTCTAAGCATAACTTAAAGGGGCAACACGACACATCTTCTTCCTTATGAAAAACAAAAAAAACAAAATGAATCAACAGACAAAATCACGTAACCATATGGGTTTGGAACATACACGTTTCTTACCAGTAACAAAATTATCTATACAATTGGAATTAGTAATACTGGTGTGGTTGGTGCGGCAATTGGAAGAATCAACAACCTTGTGAGCATCATTAACATTTCCAGAGGAAACCAAAACATCCTTACTAGAAGCCTCAGGAACAGGCGTAGTTTCAGGTGGAGCAGGAATAATTTCAATTTCAGGTGGAGCAGAAATACTTTCAGAAAAGAGAAAACCACCATGATCCTCTTTTTGAACCACAGGAGGATTAGAAGATATGTTAGGTGAACTTGCAGAATTAACAGAGCAGGAAACATCTTTTCCTTTGTAAATAGCAATTCTCTTCAAATTCCAAACCTTACCATCACTCAAAAGGACAGCATTGCGTAAAACTTTTTTGATCATTAAGGGTTTGGAAAACTGAGATTCACCTTTGCGAACCTTCCATGGTTTTTTAACTTTGACCATCATTCCAGTTTTAACACTAGTGGAGCCAGAAGCAAATTTACTATCAAAATCCTTCTTGTATTGGAGATGTTTCTCAACAATATTGTCTTTAATTTCATTCATGCATATATTTAAACAGTCTTTTTTATGCAACCAATTTGGGTTATATTTGGTTCTAGCAACACGGCCTCTCATAATCTCAAAAGGAGACATCTTTAATGCATCATGAATATTGGTTCTATAGGACCAGACAGCTTTGTAAACACCAAGTTCCCAATCATCTCCTTTCATTGTGGCAAGTTGAATGGCACTTTTCAAAACCTTATTGAATCTCTCGCATAATCCGTTACCACTCGGATTATATAATGAAGTGGTTTTATGAATTATGCCAGTCTTGTCAAAGTAAGATTTAGCCAGTTTAGATAAAAACTGGACACCATTGTCACTAATAATTTGTGTAGGAAGGCCCTCTTCCATAAAGACTCTATCAATAAACTCTAAAACTGTGGCTGAGTCGACTTTATCCACAATGGTAATGCAGGGCCATCTTGAAAAAATATCAATGATAGAAATCACGAATTTGTGACCAACTCCGATAGGTCCCATAATATCCATAGCAACAGTATGCCAAGGACCATCAGGAATTTTAGGCACACACATGTCAGGTTTCAAAGTATTGAGAACTTTGTCAGAGTTGGAACAAACCACACATTCTCGAACCATTCTTTCAGACATCACGTCAATACCTGGCCACCAGTACCATTGCTTGATATTTTGCTTGGTCTTAACAATACCACAATGATCCTTGTGGCATAACACTAAAATAGAGTGCCTCAACGTTGCAGGAGGAACGGCTTTATCACCACGAAAAATCGTATCATCTAAAACAGTGAGTTCATTCCTGACCTCCCAGAATGGTTTAAGATCAGATGGTAACTTACTTTTTTCCAGCCACCCCTTACGAATAAAAGAAACAACAGAGGTCAGAACATTGTCTTTAACATACTCTTCAGTCCAAGCTTTCTTCTCAATGCAAAAAGGATTATCATCATGAATAAGAGCAACTTGAAGGGAATCCCATTCACTAATTGTACACTCTTGCAAGTCTGAGGGCATGCGTGAAAGAAAATCAGCAATAACATTGTTTTTGCCAGGGAAATATACAATTTTGATTATAAAATCTTGTAAGCGCATAGTCATCCTAGCAATTCTAGCAGTGGCATTGTAAAGGCCATCAGTAGAGAGGAGTTTGGTAAGGGGTTTATGATCAGTTCTGACTACACAACGTTTGCCCCATACAAAACTTCGAAAATGTTCTAGGGACCATACAACAGCAAGAGTTTCTTTTTCAATAACGGAAAATTTGCTTTCAGGAACAGAAAGAGCCCTGGATGCAAAAGCGACAATGTGTTCTTTCCCAGAATCATCGATTTGAGAAAGGACGCTGCCTAAACCCTTGTTACTGGCATCGACCGTAATAACAGACTCAAGGTCTAAGTCAAACGGGGATAACACTGGGGCATTAATGATATCTGACTTAATACCATTGAATTCATTCTCACAAAGGGCAGACCACTCAAATTTGACCTTACTTTTCAAAAGTTGTCTGATATTAAAAACTTTACTAGAAAACCCTTTGACAAATTTAGAGTAGAATTCTACCATGCCAAGGAATGATCGGACATCATCCTTGCTGGTAGGAGAAGGAGCTTCTTTAATGGCGTCAACAAGTTTGGGTTTAGTTGAAACACCATCAGAGCATAGAACATGGCCTAAGTAGGTTACGGATTTAACTCCAAAATGACACTTGGAAAACTCAATGGTTAACCCTTTACCGTCCAGGATTTTAAGAACCTCTTCAAGAATAGAGTTGTGCTCTGACTCATCCACACCATAAATTAAAATATCGTCCTGGAAAAATTTAATTTTGGGATGTTTGCCAAATAATTGGTGCATTACACGTTGGAAAATGGCAGCAGCAGAGGCTAAGCCGAATGGCATCCTCTTAAATTGAAAACAACCCATCGGGGTGATGAATGCAGTGAGGTGCCTGCTGTCGTTATCCAAGGAAATCTGATGGTATGCAGCAGAAAGATCCAAAGTAGAAAAAATGGTGGCACCTTTAACGGAAGACAACATTTCAGAAATCTTGGGTAACGGAAATTTGTCAATAACAATGTTCTCATTCAAATGGCGAAGGTCAACACATAGCCTAATTTTGCCATTCGCACGTCTGGCGATAACGACTGGAGAAATCCATTCAGAGGATTCTATAGCTTCAATGATGTCCTCCTTAACCAACTTGTCTAATTCTTTTTCAACATCATTGCGAACTAAGATAGGTATGTTTCTAGCCTTAAAAATTTTAGGTTTAGCGTCACTTCTTAAAATAATGCGATGAGAAAATCCTTGTAGATTACCAATTTTCCCACTAAAAACTTTTGGATACTTTTTAAGCATGGAATCTCCAATTTTCTCACCGTCATCAATTATTAAAACAGGTTCGGGACTATTGGGATTAAGAATAATATCTAAATTGTATTGATCTCTCCATCCAAGGACAGAAGGGCCACGTTTAGAAACATAGAGTTTCCCTAAGGAATTCCTATCTTTAAATCTGAATTTTAAGGGTTTGAAACCAACAATTTCAATCTTTTCTCCCAAATACCCCTCAGGAGAAATATCAGAAGCATAAAAATCATTACCTAAGTACTGTGCAAAATCAGAATTCCACACTTTTTCATTAACAATAGTGTACGGGGAACCAGAATCAGCATAAATGTTGATGGGAACCCCGCCAATCCTCATGTCACACATAGGTTTTTTAAGAACATTTCCTTTGAAGGAGTCATTGATGTTGAAGATAAAAACTTTCTCGAGTGGTTTCTGAACACATTCATCTTCCATAGAGCAATGTGAAATTTTTTTAACGCATTCGTCTTCTACAGAACAATGTAAAACCTTTCTAACTAGATTTTCTTCATCACTAGAATCAGAGGAATCATAAATCACCTTTACTTTTTTACTCTTAGACCTGTGGCAAGCTCTGGAATAATGACCAATTAACCCACAATTGGAACATTTTTCCTTAATGGCAGGACACATTTTAAAGTTAGCTAGATGTGAACTACTTCCACACCTGAAACACTTGAGGTTGTCTGGATTTTTATCCGACTTCTTAACCTCAACAGGCTTAGATTTATTTTGAAACTTTTGTTTATAACTAGACTTACTTTGAACTCTGGAAACAGTATGCTCCGAAACAACGTTAGGATCTTGAGAGACTTTCTCATTGACCTTAATAGCTTTAGCGCTGCGACCAGAAAGTTCAGCTTTCCTAACAATAGCTAAAATATCTTTAAGGTCGGAATCACCATTAATCCAAAGTCTATCTTGGATTGATGGATCTGACGCATGCATCACAACTTGATCCCTTATAAATTGTTCTTGAAGGTGATCAAACTTACAGTCATCAGCAATCTTTTTCAATTCAGAAATATAAACATCTATAGTTTCCCCAGGTTGCTGTTTCCTGCGAAAAAATTTATACCTGGTAATACCAATGCATACTTTTGGAGAAAAGTGGTTATCAAAATCAATTAGAATATCATCAAATACATTAGAATCTCCACCACCAGTACATTTTGACATTTCTTCATATACTTTTAAACCTCCAGCACCAAGAGAATGTAAAAACAATTTCTTTTTCCTTTCAGGCTTCATCTTTGCCTCTTCATCGATGGTGTCAATAAAGTTTAGGAAATATCCCTTCCATTGCAGCCACTTCATGCAGGGTTCTGATCCAGAAGGCCAAAAGGCTTGAGGCGATTGAATTGTGAAGTTCTGAGTAGCCATGAGAAGATTAACAATAAAGGAAAAATAAAATGAAATAAATAGTCTTACTTGTCTTGTAAATAAATGCTGAAAATGTTGTTGGAAACTGCCTTGAACTGCTTGGAATTGAATGAAAAAGCGCTGTAGGATAACGCTTGATGAAAATAGATGCAGCGCTGACGAGGAACAGATGCAGCGTTGAAACGTTGACACGTTGTTATGGAAACACAACGCTTGACGAAAATAGATGCAGCGCTGACGAGGAACAGATGCAGCGTTGAAACGTTGATACGTTGTTGTGGAAACGCTGATAAACAAATATGGCTGCCGGCGTCTTTCGTCAACGCGTAACGTGCGTCAAACGTAGAAGATGGCGCGCCGTCAAACTTAGTGAAATGACGAGCATATGACGCGCCGTCAAACGTAGCAGAGCAGGAGCCTTGAAGAATGGCAGCACTCGAGAACGAAAGTTCTGCGAGGGAAATGGAGACGCTCGAGAATGCCAGCGCTCGAGGTAGGAAGCGCTCGAGATTGAAACGCTCACTGCCCTGAATATAGTTATTCAAAAAATGCACTTACAGCCATGGGTTTTTCTGAGAGTAATTCGACCCAGCGCTGCGCTTCAATTAAGGTTGGAGTCGAATCAGAAATGATAGCGCACACGGGAACGAGGTCAGAATAACAAAGGAAGTTACTCACATGGCGTAGGTGGAGTGGAGGCAGTTGGAGGTAGTGAAGGATAAGTCAAATAGCAGCAGTGAAGGCAGAATTCCAGAAAGGGAGGTTCCCAAAATGTAAAGGTGTAGTCCAAGGAGATGAAAATTCAGTAATCATAAAAATTAGTCAATAAAAAATTTTCCCTTGTAAATATGAGAAAAGGAAAAATAAGTAAAAATCAAAATCATCAGGGTTCATGGGTTCCTAGTGCTTCCAGGATCTCGTCGCCAAAATTGTAGTGTAGAGTCCACTCAAATAAAGGTGAATAAAGTAGATTTATTGGAAGGAAGCACAGGAGCAAGGTAGGGTACAACCTACACAGGACTTCTTCCCAGCAACTGTAACACACAGAAGCCAGGAAGAGAATCCAGTGACATAAAGGAACATTAAGGCAAAACAATTCTAAGCATAACTTAAAGGGGCAACACGACATATGGCTATTATGAGACCTATATAGCACTAAGCCATTTGCCTGAAATAGCTGAGCTGGACCCTTAGGCCCTGATAACGAGTCTGGTGGTCCACGGATTGCCGGACTCGAGGAGATGCAGCGGTGACGGTCTTCTGACGGCCCTATTAAAAGTTGGGTGGGACTACCACTGCCCCGCCACAGCTGCCAGGGAACCGCCATTCCCAGGATGTGTTGCGGGGCTCATGAGGCAGCAGTATGCTTCCCAGGACTTCCACAGTCCCGTCACAGTCCCACCAAGCATATTACAAGTTTCCTCACCGCCAGGATTTTCACGGCAGTAAAAACCATGACAGAATCAAAGGGGGCCCTTCAGGGGCCTTCAGGGCCCCCTGGACCTCATGCCCTGTGGATGCACACAGGAGACACCACATGTGCCCCCCAGTGTGCATTCACACCAGTTCCTTCATGGCAGGAACTTTACAGTCCATGTGTTGCAGGAACATTTTTCTGCGTACCCTTTGCGGTGCCCGATTTTAGGGCACTGCAGTGGGAACATCAAAAGCAAAGCTCTCCAGGCAGCAAAAAACTCCTAGGGCCTCATTTATGAAAAGTGACGCATCGCTGCGTGAAAACAGCGATGCGTCACTTTTCACTGCGCACTCCTTACGACATTCCTGATGCGTCATATTTAATGTATGACGCATCATGTCGCAAGGAGTTACAGATACGTCAGTATTTCTGACGTATCTGTAAGCGCAAAAGTGACGCATTGCTGGAGTGTGTCACAAAAGTGACGCAACTCCAGCAATGCGTCCTTTCACATGGGAAAAGCCCCATGTGAAAGGGCTTGCGTCAGTCTTACGCCTGCTGTGAGGCATGCGCAAGATTTTGACACAACAGCGTCCTAAAAGTGACGCCGTGAAATCTCATAGATTTCACTGCGTCACTATTACGAGGCATTTTGCGGGGGAACGCCCCCTCTGCATACATTATACCTGACGCAGGTATAATGTGGCGCAGGTGTTTAAAAAGTGACGCATCTACCTAGATGCGTCACTTTTTAAATATGGCGCAACAAGACGCATGTTTTATGCCGCCGATGCGTCACAAAAAGTGACGCATCAGCAGCGCAAAACTGACGCAAGGCCTCATAAATGAGGCCCCTAATCTGGCAGGTGGTCTGACCAAGGCTTTCACGGTGCAGTGGCGGGGGCGGACCCAGCGATCGGGCAGACCCGGCGCTGCACCACCAAAGTCGCAAATGGCCACTCAGTGTTTTGACGGGTCATTGAACACAATATATACAATGTGGAATTCGCATTAAACATTTCCCCATCTCTGTTTCCGCTCAAGTAGGAGTGGTGGTGGTGCAAATCCCAGAGAAAACTTGACAAGTGCATTACCATTAAACAAATTAACTTGTTGCCCCTTTATCTTTCTTTGCGCTTGATGTCATATATAAATTAAGTATATGTGGCTTCTACTGCTACTTCAGTGTGCACCAAGTAGTACATGGAACTCGTTATTGATGTCAGTCCCATTAAAAACATTATGAAAATCAAACAAAAGAACATGAGTTGGTTAACGTGCAAGATGCTGACACCAAGCTACTACCTTGTGGCACTGCCCCTGTGGTCTGGGGAGGCAGAGCTTAGGCAGTTTCGACAACAGCAGAATTGGCTTCAGAAAAGGAAAAGAAGGGAGACCCAAGCATCTCAACCGGCTATGAACAAAGAAGAAGGACTCTAGAGGTACCTAGTTTCACCTGTAAGACAGTAGTGAAGTGACACGCAAATGGAAACTAAAAGATGACTACTGTGATTCGTGAAGACAAAAGAGGACTAGGAATTAAAATGAAAGCACTGGATGCTGGAATGCTAATGAATGAATCCGCAGTGACCCTGTAGATATCTAGGGCCTCATTTATGAGGCTGTGCGTCACTCTTAGGCCACCGGTGCGTCACTTTTTGTGATGCACCAGTGGCGTAAAAAATGCACCTTGTTGCACCATATTTACAAAGTAACGCATCTAGGTAGATGCGTCACTTTGTAAACCCCTGCGCCACATTATACCTGCACCAGGTATAATGTATGCAAGGGGGGCATTTTGACGCAAGAAAGGGTCATGGAAGTGACGCAGTGAAATCTATGAGATTTCACGGCGCCATTTCTTGGCCGCTAATGCGTCAAAATCTTACGCCTGCTTCATGGCAGGCGTAAGACTAAAGCAGGCACTAACAACATGGGACTTGCCCATGTGAAAGTACACATTACTGGAGTTGCGTCACTTTTGTGACACACTCCAGCAATGCGTCACTTTTGCGCCTACAGATACGTCAGAAATACTGACGTATCTGTAACTCCTTGCGACATGATGCGTCATATTATAAATATGACGCATCAATCATGTCGCAAGAAGTGCGCACTGAGAAGTGACGCATCACTGCTTTCTCGCAACGATGCATCATTTCTCATAAATGAGGCCCCTAGGCTATTAACAGTTACACTATGATAGCAGAGGTAAATGAACTTGCAGGTGTGTCTGAGGAAGCATGTCACAGGGGCGGAGGAACAGCAGAGGAGAAAAACAGCCCTTATACAGGCAAAATTGTGCCTGAGATTAAGCACTTTTTTAGTTTGTTCCCCAATGGAAATCATAGAGTAAAAATTGGGAGCAACGACAAAATGCTGTGGGCTGGGAGAAAGATAACAGATAGCCAATTAAGCCAATTTGTGAAGAGGGCTTACTCAAACAAGCTAATGGGTGAAGAGGGGTGCCCCAAAGCCCTTTTCTCTATGTAAACTGTATGATGTGTGTTGTATATTGTGTAGGGTGTGTGGCAGTGACATGAGGTCTTGCCAAACAAATACAGCTGCCGAGCTAGACCTAAATATACTTGCCTTCAAAATGTATATTACAAATTCTGGCTCTGATGTCGGCTCTCAGACCAGCTGCGGTTTGTCAGTGCACAATGTGTGCTTATCCATTCAATGGAGGACACAAATGCACTCCGTGAATGCCAACTTCCCACACACCTCCGCCCCGACCCACAACAACCCTTGCACCGCTCCATCATGAGGATCCGCTGAAGGCGCTGGAGATGTTTCATTCGCTCCATCCATCTTCACAGGAGCATGGGGTGCACTGGTGCCCTCAGGTGGCTGCAGTTGGAGTCAATTCCCTTTACCTCCCAGTCCTGCCCCCTACCAGAGTGCAGAATTGAAACTGATGACTAATGACCTGGAAGGACCTCTCCGGGGCGCTCAGGCATTCCACTCTGATCCATCTTGGCTTGGGGGCTGCCAGCCAGCGCTGCTCTTTACGTCATCTTTCAGATGAATCAATTAAAACCATCATTCCTTTACACTAAAATCTTTTTATAAAAGATTCTTGAACTAAGGATTTTGACCTTGAGTCACAAATACGTTCCAGATGAAATTTTGACTTGTCTGTATGCAGTTTAAGCGTGTCTGTAGGTTTTTACTGATTCTAAATATATATGGTGTGGCATGCATGATAGGTAAGTGAAGAGGCAAAGTTGTGTTTTTAGATCTCAGCCGGCGTAGGCTGCGCTTGCGCAGTCTCGCTGGCGAGATTTTATGTTTTAGAGTATGGGGCTTAAACCCCCCCTCTTCTCCATTGGCTGGCTTCCTAAATGGAGGCCAGCTATTGGAGAAGAGGGGCTTCTGTCCATTTAAGCCCTGTCTATTTTAGATTTGGGGGTGTGCTTTTTAGGTTCTTTCTCTCCTCTTCCCATTGGATGGAATTTTACATTCCAGCCAATGGGAGGAGGAGAGAAAGAAAAACACACACCCCAGTCGGAAAATGACGGGGCCTTTCTCCGAGCCATTTCTGCATGACCTCGGAGAAAGATCGTTGTGTTCATGACATCATCCCCGTCCCCCATGTTACCCTGTACACTGCACCCTCATACACCACCTGCTCCTCTACAGCGATTTGTGCCCCCCGCCCAGTCACCCTTCTGTACCCTGCCTTTTCTCTCACTGCCCACAAATCTCCCGTCAATTCTCGCTCCCAGAGTGCCTCAAATCTCTCACTCCGTCACCCCTCGTTTACCAGTACCCCTCTGTATTCAGTATGTACCCCCTCTGAAGTGCACCCCTCACCCGTGGCCATGACGCCGCAGCGCACTCACCTATGGGTGGGTATCAGAGAGCCACGCTGAAAAAAATTAACTAGAGCTTACAAAAAATATCTACTCCATATACAGGAAAAGCAGATCGCTGATGCAAAACACGAACTCTTAAGGGAAAATAATGCCGGGCTCTGCAGTTTTCTGTGAACAAAGATTCCAAAGTTTTGGGGAGCCAGGCCTCCGAGCCTCTCTACCCCCCTAGTCCTGCTCCGGTCCCTGCGCTGTTCGGGAAAGACTGCGGACAGACCCGGCCACTGTCTCAGGAAAGTCCAGAGGGCTGAATGAAATGTAGCACTCCACGTGGATCCGCCCCCCCCCTACCGTGCCTAAATCCCCTCACAGCCCCCCAACCCCCAGCTCACATGCGTTTGCCCCTGCTAATGAGCAAAGCCCCCCGCCCAATTAAAAATGCATCCCTGTTTGCATTCAGGGGGCTTATCTCAGCATTGTGTTGCGCTCTGCCACAACCTTGCACAAATTTTGCGTAATCCTTTAATTGGCTGCTCGGAGTGAAAAGGGGCCGCCGTTTACGCGCCAGGGCGTGTAATTGTGCATATGCTGAGTGACACTGCGAGCCATCCTGGCTTTCTGGCGAGTGAATGGGCGAAAAATATTTCACGCTGGGCGCGGAGAATGCATGGGGTGCAGAGGGGCGCAGGCTGAATGTTGCAGTTTGGGTAGAAACACACATGCACATGTTACTGCTCCACGGGAGGCATTACACTCTCCCCCCCTGCACGACACGTGCAACCCGACTCACAGGGGGACAGTACACACTTCCTTGGCTGTGTCCGTCTGTCTGTCTGACGGTCCTGGGGTGTCCCACCAAGGCCTGTGTTGAGTGAGACGGAGCCCCCATTACCCTCCGCAGTGACACGCCTCCCGGCTGGGTTTGCATAGTGTGAGGTCCCACAGCCCCCCTCCGCTCTCCTCTCGCATCCCCCCATCAGCGCCCACTCACATCTGCCCATTCCCCCTGCATGTCCACTCCCTGAGTGCCTGACTGTCCAATTCCTGAGTGTCTGTCTGTCCACTCCCTGAGTGCCTGTCCCCTGAGTAACCACTCTGAGTTTCTGCCCATTGAGTGCCTGCTCCCTGAGTGCCTGTCCCCTGAGTGCCTGTCTGTCCCTGAGTGTCGTCCTCCGAGTGTCTGTTTGTCCACTCCCTGAGTGCCTGACTGTCCAATCCCTGAGTGCCTGTCCCCTGAGTGCCCACTCTGAGTTTCCGCCCCTTGAGTGCCCGCTCCCTGAGTGTCGGTCCCTAGAGTTGGTGCCATGCTGTGGCCGGGGCGCCTCCTGCTGGTGCTCCTCCTGCCCGCTCTCTGCCGGGCAGAGGAGGGTATGGACTTCCCGACCAACGACGGCAAGGACCGGGTGCTGGAGCTGACAGAGAGCTGCTTGAAGCTGGCCTTGAAGCGCTATGAGGTGCTGTGCGTCTACTACCACCAGCCCATGGGGCCCAACAAGCTCTCGCACAAGCGCTTCCAGCTGACATAGATGGTGCTGGAGGTAAGTGCAAACCCCCACAACGCCCCCCCCCCCACTTTGGTGAGCTGCGTCTCATGACGTGAGCTGAATACCAGGAGCTGTGTCTCATGACGTGTTCTGAATATCACTCTCTTAAGCGCTGTCCTCGGTTGTGTCGTATGCTAC
Organism: Lissotriton vulgaris; assembly: GCF_964263255.1. Classification (NCBI taxonomy): domain Eukaryota; kingdom Metazoa; phylum Chordata; class Amphibia; order Caudata; family Salamandridae; genus Lissotriton; species Lissotriton vulgaris. The sequence continues at coordinate 52,521,699 of NC_141698.1, read as the reverse complement.
ACCCCTGTCATCTTTTATCTCTTTTTTGCTTATGTTACATAGTAGGTGTTGCTATGTTGTGTTACGTTTTTGGCATTTCTATAGCACGCAGTCTGAGAGTAGGGGCTCCAGGCGCTTTACCCTGGAAGGTTTCGTGCTGTGCATCTGTCTGGTTACTGTTCCCTTGCACTAGGCCTGTCTGGTGTTTGGAGTGGTGCTTCTGGTGTGGCTCTCGGTTTCGCAAGGGTGGCTTGTTCACGGAGCTGCAGTCAGTGATGTTGATGTTGGGAAGGTGTGGCACTTGGCTTTGCTGGTTGTGTAGACACACCCCACACCGGTGAGATGTCCGTCCCTGGCAGGTGGCGGTACTCTGGGTGCACTGCCGGTGTCTGCATGCGGTGGATGAGGTGTGTTACATGTGTGTGTGTGTGTATGTGTGCTGTGTCTTTGAGATGGATGTGTGTGATGTTGTGCCTAATGAGTTGTTCGTGTTTGTGAGTCACTTGCCTCCACAGCGGTTGCTGAGGTGGGCGTGCCTTATTGACATGTTGAATTTATATTAAATAAGATTCAGAATGTTCTGTCAAGAATTGTTCTCTGGCTTTAAGTTATAGAGAGAAAGAGTGTGTCACGTTGTGTTTCTGTGTTGCTTAATTTAGTGAAGGACTTCACAACTGTTACTATAGAGTTGTGCTTGGTATGTGGCGTGCTGGCTAGTGAGTGTGTGGCTCTGTGTGTGTGTGTGGCTCTGTGTGTGTGGCTCTTTCTGTGTGTGTGTGTGGCTCTGTCTGTGTGTGTGTTTGTGGCTCTGTCTGTGTGTGTGTGGCTCTGTCTCTGTGTGTGGCTCTGTGTGTGTGTGTGTGTGTGGCTCTGTCTGTGTGTGTGTGGCTATGTCTGTGTGTGTTTGTGTGGCTCTGTCTGTGTGTGTGTGTGTGTGTGTGGCTCTGACTGTGAGTGTGTGGCTCTGTCTGTGTGTGTGTGTGTGTGGCTCTGACTGTGTGTGTGTGTGTGTGTGTGGCTCTGTCTGTGTGTGTGTGTGGCTCTGTCTGTGTGTGGCTCTGTGTGTGTGTGTGGCTCTGTGTGGGGCTCTGTGTGTGTGTGTTTGGGTGTGTGTGGCTCTGTGTGTATATGTGGGTGCAAATGCAATAGGTGTAGCATTTGCAAGAGATTAAGCTATGGCATTGTAAATGACAATGCCATTTATTTATATGTTTTAAAACAAAAATATTGTCATGAGCAATGGCGATAGCTCTAACTTTAACAAAGACAAGGCCATTGCATTGTAAATCCTTGTTTACAAGGGCAATGGGAAAGTTTGTGCTGCTTGCAAACTTTCTTGTTCCGTAATGAATGGAAAGGGGCGACCACTTGGTCCCCCCGAACGCATGGTTGGGTGCCCCGATCCCCCCGGGAAACCATTTTGGGCGGGAGGCGTGGCTCGGCTGGTATGCCCGAAGTGGCGTAGCCGAGGCGCGCCCTTTCCCGCCCAGGAGGGGTTGTCTTAGACACCCGTACGGAAGACCACGCCCAGTAGGCGCACCGGAGGAGGGTCACCGCCCTCCCGCAGATGAATAAATAGAGTGGGAATCCGAAGAAGCGTCCTCTTGTTCCTGTGCTCTGAAGGCTGCACCAACTCGTTGCTCGTGAGCCCTCGACGGAACAAGCGGCAATTTTGAGAACTTGTAATCTTGTTGTTTCTCTTTCAGTTCCTTGGAGTACAGAAGATCCAGTCCTCGTTGATCAACCAGCGCAGAATACACGAAGCTATGGCCGGCAAGAAAGCAGGAAAGAGCTCCGAGTTGGAGAAGGTACTGCGCCCCTTGTCGAATCGAATGGCGATTATGGACCGAAAACTCAGAAAAGTTGATTCGATCGGTCGAGGTTTGGCCGATGTTAAAAAACAATTAGCGGCCCAGAACAGCTCAGGCTGTCCTAAGAAGGTAATAGGCCCGGCATTGCCGGGAGTCGTCCCTGAGGGTAGGGGGAAGCGTGTTAAGAGGAGGGCGGTTTCTGGGGAGGTTCCGGTTCCTGTGGTACCCCCAATCGCCCCCATCACACCGGCGGACAGCCCGGTACCAAACCCAGATATAGGTTTACCGATCCCTGTTGTAATTACGCCTGTTAACAATGAGGAGATGCCCCCCGAATTGGCCATCCAGTTAGTGGCAGTGTTGCCATGGCTCAAGAAGAAAGCGGGGGGGGCAGTGGCCGCGGGGGACCCGGCCGAGGAGGCTAGACTAATAATCGAGCAGTTACGGCAGTCGAGAGAGGCCGCAACGGCGAATGTTCCTCTTGTTCCCCCACAGGTGGCGCCGGGAGGACCTGCGGTTAGCCGGGAAAAGGCGGCAGACACGACGGCAGAACCTGGTAAGCTCACATTGCCAAAGGCAGGGGAGGGTTCATTACCTTCAAGGCGCGAAAGGGTGGCACAGCATATCCCTGCGGCCACAAAAGAACTGATATGGGGGAAAAATATGTGAATATGTTTTCATTGTTGACTGACCATCGCGAGATGGAATATGCAAAATCCCAGAAAGATTTATGGCACCCCAGTGTATGGCGGGCCAAGATGGCGGAATTTAGGGTCGATGAGACGGTAGCAAATTGGGTAAAGGCCTTTTCGATATTTACGGCAGTCATGGGGGAACGAAAGCCTGAAATCATGACTGAGTTGACCTGTTATCAGAATAGGATTATGGATTTTTATACCATGTATGAGGGGGATGAGTGGAAAGGTTACGATATGAAATTCCGAAAAGCGAAAGAGTTTGATGCTACTTTGACTTGGGATTGCCTCGACTCGGTGTCATGGCACAAGCAGCTCTTGCCTGGGGCGTCAGGTACGTCCTCGCCGGGCGGGAGCGGGTCGGGATCAGCTCGCCAAAAGCCCGCGGTGCCCTTTCGAGCGGGCGCCGGTGGGGACTATCAGCCCAAGACCGGTGGGAATGGCGGCAAGCGGGGGGTTTGTTGGGGCTTCAATAGAGGCAACTGTAGCAGGCCCCAGGGAACATGTAGGTTCAGGCATGCGTGTGCGGGCTGTGGGAACTCCTCACACCCGGAGAGTAGCTGTAGATCTAAAAACAGCGGAACGGGAGGAAATGTGGTTCTTGGCGTTCTGAACCTGTGTTTTAAATGTCATGATTCTGTTATGAATTTGGTATCAGTGAACCGCAAATGGCGAATGCGTTATTCATGAGTATTTTCATCATGTAACACCAATGGATTCACTGTGCATTTGAAGGTTTTGTATTGAACACTTGGGTTTCATCTTGTAAATAGCAGCCATGTTATTTCGTTGCCCTTACAGTAGGCTTTCCCCATGGCAGAGCAAGCATTTAAAGGACATAACCTTAGCATGGGTTTGTGCTGACTTCTGCATGACCTGACGACAGCTGACCCTGTTGCTCGAGGCTAACCTCCCAAGCCAGTTCCTTGTTCAGCAGCTGGTGCAATAAAGTTCAAAGAGCAGGACATGTCCGACTTTTTATGGCACCATTCCCACCGCTTCTATCTCCGTCCCATCTGTTGCTGCCTTTCCTTTACAACATGTTCATCGATCTGGGTTGAAGGTTTCATGGTGGGTTTGTCCGGCCTGATGGAACAGGAAACCAAGCATGTGTGCAATTCTTTTCTTAGCCTGGACCTATCCTGAAAGTGGTGCTTTGTATGCACGTCCTGGGAATTTCCAACATAATGCACTTCAAAGCAGGAATGTGTGCTTAAAGCGAAATATTCTGTATAAAAGGCCTGTGCGAAGGCCATGCAGGCAGACTCTCTCATCCAGTTGCTTTAAGCGTGGCTGGGCGACGGAGCCTCACAATTAATGATAATAAAGATGTCTTTTCATATTTCAGATTCTGTGTTGATTTCTTTGCCACTCTTGAATGGACTACTTATTGGTAAGACCCCTGAGAAGGAGTATTGTAAATATTTGGTTCATCAGTTGGCGCCCAACTCGGGGGCTCATCATGAAGTGACTACCTGGAGGAGAAATTTTTCAGAGAACGGAATTATGCTGGGGAAGGCAAGACAGGAATCTACTAAAAGAGGTACTCTGTGCACGGAGGTTCTGGGGGGATTCTCTGTCTTTGCGGCCTGGCATATTTTTGATTTTTCTGACTTAAAACTCTCCAAAAGATGTCACTCCTGACTGAGCAACCCTTTTTGGCGCAGGTTTTTTTTAAAGAGACTGTTAGTGCAGTTGGAAATTGGCAGTTAGAATTTGGACATCTATTTCTTTGGTACAGCTGTGATAAGTATTTAAGTGGGTCGCTCCCAGAGTCCTTAGTAGTTGACACTTTGCTGGTGCTTTTGTCGTATGCACCTTTGCGAGTGTTTTTGTTGTTGACGCTTTGCTAGTGTTTTTGTCGGTGACACTTTGCTAGCGTTTTTGTTGTTGCATGGTTCCATTGCATTTGTGGTTCTTAGTACTTGATTCTTTGTTGTGTTATTTGACGCCTGCAGACGCCAAAAACCGAGGGTATTTGTTCTTTGCAGGGACTTGGTAAATCCCGTAACCCTTGAAGTTTGATGCTGGATTAGTGAGCTATATGATGCCTGATCTTAGCGAATTTGGAGCTTTGTATTGGCCAACTTTGTATGCGCTTGAATTAGCCGGTTTATCTAAATAGGTTAGATTTACAAACATATTTCTTCCTTGGTGATTTTGTATCCCCAGAGAATTAAAATATGTCATAATACATAACAAGGATGCTTTACTCTGTATAATTTTATGAATGGATATGCAGAACGATTTTTGGTGTTCTGCCAGCTGCAGCTAGTGAATTGAGTGTATTTTTGGTTTTTACACTGTTGAGCAGTGTTTCTTGTAAATATGACTTACAGCTACGTATAGTCCGGACTGTCCTGTTTTCGTTCTGAGTGTTGATTTGTGGGTTTAAATGTGTGTTTGAATGCGTGGTTAAAATGTGTGTTTACATGTCTATTTTGTTTGTGAGTTTTGTTGTACATTGCGACGACGCGATTTACAAGAAATGGTTGGAGAGCGCTGTATTGTGTGTCCTAAATGTTTTCAACACTTTCTGTTTATGTCTGAAATGTGCTCAATATGTGTGGTTCACATTTAATGGATTTAAATAAGGCCCCAGCCAAAAACGAAATTATATGTTTTTGCAGAAATAAATGCATTTACAGCGTTTTCACTTAAATGCACTGTATTAAATGTTCACAGGCAAAACGTTTTTAGCTGCAGTATATTTGCATAGGAATGTTTCTTCAGCCAGCAATTTTTTGTAGTTCAACACGGGTGGAATTTTGCATGACGGCCCTTTTACATGACAGAGGCCCCAAAAGTGACGCAGAATATGACGCTTTTTAAATTAGGCATATGCGCTAAGGTTTGTGAGTTAATGCATCTCAATAAGAGGCAAGGGATGTAGCGGACTCTTATATGTAAAAACAATCACAAACAGAAATAATTGGGTTTTATTAGAAGACAAAAATTATTAATTATGGAAAAATAATTCATAAAAATTAGTGCTACCAAAATCGTTTTTTAATATTCATAAAGCGTAACACTCATGCTATGACCTCTTAGCATTAAAATGTGATTTGCGTTATATTGCATCACTCAAATGACAAGAATTCATTTGTATAAATTCGCTTGCCATAGGCGCAAGCAAGCTCATTTTTATAACATATAAATTATTATTTTCGGATACCTGACTCTTGGATTATGTAATAGACTTTCTAGTAATCCATATTCTGCAAGAAAATTGTAAAATATTCATTTTGTAATGCCCAAAATCAGAAAGTCGATTTTGAGTAAATTCACTGTTTAAACTGCATTTTTGCTTTCCTTAAAGTGTCTCAGCCTTAAGCAAATGCATGCATTTAGGTTTTGATATAAGGTTGTGCTTTCTTGTGATTCAGTGGGTTAATGTGCCAGTACACAGGCTTGTTTAAATATCAGGATTGGAGGTTCTACTTTCAAGCTAGGCCTACGGACAGTTTGCTTATTTAACGCTGATGAAGTGTGTGCCATAGGATTGCAACAAGTAAATTACTCTAAAGAAAACTGGTCTGTGTGTCTTTAGCTTTTGAGACAAATTGACAGTGAATGTAGTCTAATAATATGGGAATAGTGATCATTTTAGCGCCTAAAAAGAGAAATTATTATTTTTTTTTTAAATAGCTTGGATTATTGTTGATTAGATCCAGCCTACTGGCTTTGTCAGCTCCACTGTGGCAGAAGCTGGGGGCTGGGAGAATCTGCAACAGCTGGCTCAGCGCTCGCTGAGATGTTCTCTTTTAAGTGTTTCCCCATAAATTATGGAGAAGGCCCCTCATGTGTTGCCATTTACAGCCTTTTAATTAGGCCTTTGTTTCCGAGGAATGCAGAATGACCTCTCTGCACGGGCTGCTAAAAGTGAGGTTTCTGGTTTCACGTGGTAACATGAAGGACCTTGATTTAAATGGGGAGATGAAAAGGGGTTTCTTTAAACATCGTGTTAAATGCTTGGCAGGACTGCTACAATGTTTGCTAGCTGTGTTTTATTTTACAGAAAAGGAAATGATGCATCCAGTTTTAGATAAAAATAACATGCAGCCTTTTTCACACAATTTTGAAGGTTATAGGTTACAGGCCTATGTTCAATACAGATTTGCTCATTAACAGTTAAGTAATAAACAGTTATTTTTTGTGTATGTTGCAATGTTTTTTTGTGTTGTGTATTTGTTTTTGCCAACAGATTATTCATGGATTATTCTAAGGAAGAGAAGACACGTGAGTTTGGCTAGTTGACAAAAGATGTGTTTTTGCGTCATTTCTTTAACAGAAAAAAAAATGTACATGTTTCTGTTTGAGGTATTTACAGCTGTCATGACATATTATATTTGACAATGGACCGACAACTGCGTTGTGCTCAATGTCAAACTGAGGGTGTAGAGTTTGTATGGAGTTTGGACCTGACAATTTAGACAGGCCCAAATATTGGGTTTTTGGCTGCAGGTTTAAAGTGCATAAAATACACATGCCATGGTGCTGCATTTTTGTATGTTTTGTTCATGTTGTTACCATCACAAGTTCTCCTGTGTTCTGAAGAGGTCCATATGACGATATGTACCGCTACACAATTATTGGATGAATTTGGAATAATGATAAATTTCACAGATATGGTTTGCATACTGTGAGGAAGAATGGCAGCACTTTTACCAGTGCATGCCTACCTTTGGCTATACATTTGGCTGTATTGAAAATAAATAACTAAACAAATATAACAGGTTCAAAGTGTATCACCTGATGTTACGTACTGCACATTCCCTTAAAGGAATAGGCAGCCCTAAATTGTTATGTATCCTTGATTGGACCTAAGGATAGAATTATAGATCTGTGACTCACGGTGACCTAATTTTTATATTGCGTTATTTAATCATGTTTTGTTTCTCAAATAGCATATGGCTTTTGTCCCCTTGAAAGGAAGCCAGGTTTAATTTTTTTTTCCTCTCCCTGAAGAGAGAACAGGAACATAGAATTAGAATTTGTGTAACTTTGGTCTTTTGTGTATTCCCCGTTCTCTTGGTGCTGTGTTACATGCCTGAGGCACCCAAGCACACTCTTGTTCTTCCTATAGATTTTCCTTTTGTTGTTCCGCCCCTGACCAATGCCCCTGACCAATGTCGCATTATGCTTAGTTATTAGGCATTTTAGTTGTGTCCTAATTCCATTTCCCCTTTTCCCATATTCCTTTCACCAGTCAGCCCATTTATCATTATGGGTGTATTGTTTATGTGTACACTTCTAGACCGTAGTTATGTATTAGGGACCCCCCATGTTATGTAAAATGTTTTCTTTCCCCCATGTCAGGTAAAAAAAATTTCAGACTGACTGTCAAGGTAGTGATAGGCTGGTTCCAATGTCTATTTTTAATTTTTCAGCTTTCTTGTGTTCCTGCTGCTTTAATTTTTGGTGGGATTAGATGTGTTCTAAACATGCAAATACCAGGACTTTCTAGTGTTTGTTCTTTGTCTTCACATTTGATCATTAGCCTTTGTGTTGCATAGTGCACTTAATGCACATTTTTAAAGGGATTTTTCTTCATGTCTTTGATAATGTGAATGATGTTATCTTTCTATTCGAGATGTTCTAGATAAGGAATTTAGGAACACCTAGGCTTAGTCATTGAGGGAACACATGTATTTACCCCATTAGACAATGCCACTATGTGAGGAAATTCATTTTGATAGAATTCCTGTGTAGCTATAGATGACAGAGAATAATGAAAAGAACATACCTGAAGATTCTAAAGATACTGTTTTGCCCTTTTGCCTTTGCTCTTGTATTTTATGCTCATGGCACATTGTCACTCCCTTGCAGATTGCAGGTCACCTGCTTGCCAGTCCTTTTGTTAAAACACATGAATTGCTTTTGTGCTTGATTTGAAGGAAACTAACAATTGTGTTACATATCCTGCATCACTAGGGTCCTGCTAAGATCTTCCAGAGTTAAAGGAAGAGTGATTCCCTGCAGACCTGTGATCAACACTAAGCTCACACCCCATCAGTGACCGCTCTAAGATGAACAGATATCCTGGCTCTACACTTCTTGCAAACAAGGAAGTCGCGAAGCTGGACAACGATCATCAGCACGACATCAGTGGTACCTCCAAAGCAAGGCAGTTGATTTGCGAAAGGCGTTGCAGAAGAAAGGAGGAGCTGATTCGTTTATTTGTTGTTTGGGCTCTGTACCTGTTATGTGCTGGTAAACCTCTATCAGTGTACATTCCCTTGAGCCCTTGGCCCGAGTTTTGGCCACATTCACACCTCTTTTGCTTTGCACCAGTGGAAAGGCAGTGCACCCAAGGATCCACGTTTGGAAAAAGGCACTACATTCTGGTGCCCAGGAGAGAGCAGCTTGAGCGTCCTCTGACACTAAATGATGAGTGTTGGAGTTTGAAAGTGCTGCTGCTTTGCTGAAGGAGTTTTCTTGACAGTGCTTGGATCTGCACGAGATGCTTTGTGCCCTTGATCAATAAACAGCACATCATTTGTAGTGTCTGCCACCAAGAAGAGACACTGGTGCATTGTTTTGAAACACTGAGACTTTCGAGTGAGCTGTGAGTGTTTTCCCCGAGCGGCACTCCAACTAAACAGTATTGTCTCCTCATGAAAGGCCTGACTTGAAGAGGCCCAACGCGAAGAAAAAACTGGAAGCGGATCTGATGGACTTTGGGTATTTTTTGTGAGCTTATATAGACTTGAAGTTTGGAAAATAATTTTTGCTGCTTTGCTGGCATTGTTTTAAAGTATTTCTGTTTAGTAAAAGCAGAATAACGTCCACTCTCTGTGGAAGAGTATCCCTTTTTCATCTGAGAGCATTGATCAGGAACACCATTGTTTCACTTAAACATATAATGAATTACTGAAATGCGTAGGAAGCAATATAAAACGTTATTAGAAAATTCTATGATTTGCTGTCTGCTTAGGACTGTGCAAGTATTACGCATTTGACCTTTTGTTGTTCTTTTTCCCTTGCTGAATTGTATTATGGTTTTTGTTAAATTTTTGATTGGTTACCATTTGCCAGTTGCAGGGTCACGTAGGAGTACAAACGGTTCAGTTTGTGACCTGAGTAGTGGCAGTAGGCCTGCAGGACTTGCAGTGTCCCTATGACCTGCTAATAATCACAGCTGATGTACTCTACCAAGATTGCGTGAGCGACATTAGAAAATGGAGATTGTATTGAGGAATGACGATAAAAAGCAAGAGATGAAAAACAGACATTATAGAATATTGTTCTCTAAGTGCGGTATAGCTCTATCTATTTTAATACTTTAATGTATTTTATTGGCTACTATATTTTGGTTTGTTTCCTTCTATACAATTGACGTCTGCACCAACTTCCCAACATACTCTTTCTGTTTCTTCACATGAGCTTCATATTTTTCCTGAACATGAACTGGTTAGGTCAGAGTTTACTGATAATTCCTTTTGTACAGTATTTACATCAACACCAGCTAGTGATGAATATAGCCATGGTCTCAGAATTAGCATGAGTATAGGTTATTGCCTATGTAAGGGCAAAAGGATGCTCTGTGGTTCTTGGCGTTCTGAACCTGTGTTTTAAATGTCATGATTCTGTTATGAATTTGGTATCAGTGAACCGCAAATGGCGAATGCGTTATTCATGAGTATTTTCATCATGTAACACCAATGGATTCACTGTGCATTTGAAGGTTTTGTATTGAACACTTGGGTTTCATCTTGTAAATAGCAGCCATGTTATTTCGTTGCCCTTACAGTAGGCTTTCCCCATGGCAGAGCAAGCATTTAAAGGACATAACCTTAGCATGGGTTTGTGCTGACTTCTGCATGACCTGACGACAGCTGACCCTGTTGCTCGAGGCTAACCTCCCAAGCCAGTTCCTTGTTCAGCAGCTGGTGCAATAAAGTTCAAAGAGCAGGACATGTCCGACTTTTTATGGCACCATTCCCACCGCTTCTATCTCCGTCCCATCTGTTGCTGCCTTTCCTTTACAACATGTTCATCGATCTGGGTTGAAGGGTTTATGGTGGGTTTGTCCGGCCTGATGGAACAGGAAACCAAGCATGTGTGCAATTCTTTTCTTAGCCTGGACTTATCCTGAAAGTGGTGCTTTGTATGCACGTCCTGGGAATTTCCAACATAATGCACTTCAAAGCAGGAATGTGTGCTTAAAGCGAAATATTCTGTATAAAAGGCCTGTGCGAAGGCCATGCAGGCAGACTCTCTCATCCAGTTGCTTTAAGCGTGGCTGGGCGACGGAGCCTCACAATTAATGATAATAAAGATGTCTTTTCATATTTCAGATTCTGTGTTGATTTCTTTGCCACTCTTGAATGGACTACTTATTGGTAAGACCCCTGAGAAGGAGTATTGTAAATATTTGGTTCATCAGAAAAGGGGGGTCTAAGCAAGACTGAGGTGATACTTTGTAAACGATTGCCCACACCTGTCGATATCATGGCTCTGACTCCTTGGTTGAACAAATACCCGGATCATGTATCCGCTGGGGTGTTGAGGAATGGATTCCTATATGGCTTCAACATCCCGGCGGGGGATTTTCGGGGGGACTCCTTTTGTAAAAATCAGTTATCTGTCCAACACAACCCAAGCGTAGCTGCAAATTTTTTTTCCAAAGAAGTCAGCCTGGGGCGGGTGGCGGGGCCTTTTCATCGCCCGCCGGTGGCGGATTTCGTGTGTTCCCCGTTAGGGGTGGTCCCGAAGAAAGACCCTGGGGAGTTTAGACTCATTCACAACTTGTCTGCCCCAAGGTGTTCTTCGGTGAACGAAGCCATTGACCCAGATATTTGTTCAGTGCGGTACGCATCGTTCGATGATGCCGTGGCCATGTTAAATCACCTGGGCCCCGGAGCGCTGATTGCGAAATCGGATATTGAATCGGCATTCCGGTTGCTCCCGGTACACCCGCAAGATCAGCGCTTGTTAGGTTTTGCATTTCAGGGGAGTTATTACATGGATAAATGCATGCCTATGGGTTGCTCCATTTCTTGTGCCTATTTCGAAATGTTCAGCTGTTTTTTAGAATGGGCATTTACCGAGGCCACAGGGCATAGGCATGTTTTGCACTATCTGGATGACTTCTTGTTTTTGGGAGAAGCCGGCGATACGAAATGTGCGCAGGCGCTACGGGACTTCTGCATCCTCATGCGGGAGTTCGGAGTCCCACTGGCACCAGGTAAGACGGTCGGACCATCTACTTCACTGGAGTTTTTGGGAATTGAGCTCGATTCTTTGGAAGGATGTTTCCGTTTACCGATGGAAAAGGTGGCCAAGTTTAGGGCTTCCTTGACACAATGCCTGGGCAAGGAGAAAGTGACCCTGCACCAGTTACAGCAAACAGTGGGTCAGCTTAACTTTGCCTTGAGGGTGATACCAATGGCCCGCCCCTTCTCACGCTCTATTGCACAAGCTATGGGTGGTCTCAAGGAGGGACACCACCGTACGAGACTGTCGGCAGAGGTTCGCCAGGATATGCGTATTTGGTTGGCATTTCTGGCGGACTTCAACGGTCGAGTTGTGTGGAACAGGCCATCAGCTTCTTCGGATGAACTAGGTCTGTGGACTGACTCAGCTGGGAGCGTGGGATTTGGCGCCATTTTTGGTAACCGATGGTCGGCACAAGTATGGCCGACGTGGTGGCACTCCAGCGTTCTGACAGGTCTGACAGGTAAAATTGGGTTCTTGGAGCTATTCCCCATTTGGGTTGCTCTGATGGCATGGCCAGACGGCTTCAGGGACCGCTCGGTGGTTTTTTTTTATTCTGATAATATGACTGTGGTTGAGTGCATTAACCAGCAGGCAGCCCGCTGCAAGTGGATCTTGAGATTATTGAAAGAAATTGTATTACGTTGCATGAGATTGAATGTGCAGTTCAGGCCAGCTTAGCGTCCAGAACAAGGAAAGCATACGAAGGAGCGTTTCGTTCCTACTGCACATTTTTGGGTCCATCAGGGAAATAGAGCTGGGGTCAGGAGGACTCCTTCCTGGGGTTCCTGGTTGCGCTGCACAAAGGAGGCCGATCAGCTGCAACGGCCAATAGACATAGGGCGGCCATTTCGTTCATGGCAGAGGTGCATGGCATAAGAGACTCGACGGATTCCTTTTTGGTTAGGAAGGCACTCCGCGGCTGGCAACGCCTCGAGGGTCGCAAGCATGATAAGAGGCGCCCGATTGGTTTAGACAGATTGTCTCTACTTTTAGCAAAGCTAGATGAGACGTGCTCCTCCCTTTACGAAGCAGTTCTGTTCCGGGCAGCTTTCGCCTTGGCATTCCATGGGGCTATGCGGGTGAGCGAACTGGCCGCAAGGAACAAGAAGGATATAGAGGGAGGCCTGGGCAGGGATCACGTCCAAATAAGGGGTGATTCGATGGTGATCTCGATAGCCAGGTCCAAGACTGACCAGGGGGCTATGGGTGATAGTGTTATCGTGCAGCGCGCACGAGGGTCCCCCACTTGTCCGATAAAATGCGTAGAGGAATACTTGGCATTGAGGACGGCTATATGGGGGGGGGGAGCTTGCTGAGGCACAAGGATGGCACCTCACTGACGAGATTTCAGTTTCAGAGGGTTCTAGCACTGTCAATCGCTGCCGCGGGCATGGACCCGTGCGATTTTGGGACCCACTCATTTAGGATTGGGGCTGCTACTGAGGCTACAGCCCGGGGTCAGAGTGCGAAGGAAGTAAAGCAGCTGGGCCGTTGGTCCTCGAATTGCTTCAAAAGGTATGTGCGATTGCACATGTTGTAAAGATCAATTGACATGCACTCACGCTTCTTGTCTTTTGTTTGAATTACAGTTTCGCGAGCCTGTCACGCGGGGCGGAATTGGAAGTCGACCCAGCATCAGGAGACCAGCGGTCGAGGATCACCGACTGGAGAGAGAGTGGTATGGGTCGTGGGCCACTCATATGTGAGGCGCGCCGGGGACGTATTCAAGGCAGGTGACGCGACTCACGCATCTGGGGAATACGGGTACAGAGTGACCTTCCATGGGAAGGGCGGGCTCTGTTTTGACCAATTTCAATCGTTTTTTGAGGGTCTTTTAGGGCGGCAAAGGTCACCGCCATCTGTAGTCATAGTACACCTGGGGGGCAATGATTTAGTGAAGCTGGGAAGACGAGTGTTATTAGAACACATCCTGTCGGCAGTTAGCTGGTTGGCTAAGAAACTCCCGGGGTGCAAGATTGCCTGGTCCCGCATGATCCCCAGAAGATTTGGCGGGGGGGGGGGCCTTTCGGTGTCAGCGTTGAACCACTCAGTGAAAAGGGTCAACAATAAAATTGGGAAATTGTTTCGCTCCGCGCAGTTGCATAGCATTCCTCACGGGTGTATTCGGGGTGATCACATGTATCTGAATGATGGGGTTCACCTGTCCAGGGAGGGGAATGTTTTACTCATAGGAGACTTCATAGGATGGCTACGGGGTTTGAGGAAGCATGACCTTTAGGAGGAGTGGGGGGGCCGGAGAGTCGGTCAACTATCCGGCCTGTGGCGGTAAGGTCATGATCCGTGAGCAGTAATTTCAAGGTCCCTAGAGGGGGGCGCCACCCAGAATGGATGGGAGCGCCCGGGGGGAGGCGGCCATTGGCCCCTTCCACGGGGAGACGGCACCCACTAAGGATGGGTCGCCTAGGGGGAGACGGCCATAGGCCCCTCCCAGGGGGGAGGCGGCTAGATGCCCCTCCTACGAATTTCCCGGGGGCCGGATATCCGCGACGGCGGATAGAGAGTGTGGGAATGGGGGGGAGTCCACTCTGTCCTTCCTACAGATACCTCACACGGGAACTCGGACGACCTTTAAGATGGCGTCGAGTGAAAAGGGGGCCCCCACGACAAGGGAAGTTACAGTTGGCAATGAGGGTAAAGTCCTCTGCGCATGCGCCACTCACACCGTGAGGGCGGGATTTTGGTAGTAGGGATCTGACACCGGTTAAGACCTTGTCGTTGGCCCTTAATGCTAGGATGTACAATTTTAATTTAGAATGTATGCATTTTCAGGATGCTAGACTCGGCTAGGAAACCATTGTATTAGAGATCTGTTAAGGTTAGCCAAAGAACATGTCTTCATCGAAATGTAATAAATGTAAAATTGTACATAATTCATGAAACTTTTATTTAATGTTTTAAATTTTGTTTCATATTTTAATAAATACGGCCGGGGGGGGTAACTCCCCCCGCTTTCCAAAAGTTCAAACCTGTGTCTGTCTACTCCCATTGGGAATTGGTGTTGGGAGGGGGTGGCGGGCATCCCGGCCATATGGAAAGGGGCGACCACTCGGTCCCCCCGAACGTATGGTTGGGTGCCCCGATCCCCCTGGGAAACCATTTTGGGCGGGAGGCGTGGCTCGGCTGGTATGCCTGAAGTGGCGTAGCTGGGGCGCGCCCTTTCCCGCCCAGGAGGGGTTGTCCTAGACACCTGCACGGAAGACCACGCCCAGTAGGCGCACCAGAGGAGGGTCACCGCCCTCCCGCAGATGAATAAATAGAGCGGGAATCCGAAGAAGCGTCCTCTTGTTCCTGTGCTCTGAAGGCTGCACCAACTCGTTGCTCGTGAGCCCTCGACGGAACAAGCGGCAATTTTGACCCACCCACCAGCCCCTTATGGCAATGTTTGTTTGAATAAAGTTTGATTAGATAGAAATGTATAGGCCTTTTTTCCTTTGTAGAGAAGTAAGGGAATGTTTCATATGATGATGTGGCTTCTGTTTTCAGGATAATGTTTCCCTGTGTAGGAAAAATGAAGTTGATGACTCATCAAGGCTATTTCAGAATTTTTTCTTCCCTTAGTAGGTAAAACAACTGTCGTATTTATTTTTGGTCGGGCGGTAAGGTCATGATCGGTGAGCAGTAATTTCAAGGTCCCTAGAGGGGGGCGCCACCCAGAATGGATGGGAGCGCCCAGGGGGAGGCGGCCATTGGCCCCTTCCACGGGGAGGCGGCACCCACTAAGGATGGGTCGCCTAGGGGGAGACGGCCATAGGCCCCTCCCAGGGGGGAGGCGGCTAGATGCCCCTCCTACAAATTTCCCGGGGGCCGGATATCCGTGACGGCGGATAGAGAGTGTGGGAATGGGGGGAGTCCACGCTGTCCTTCCTACAGATACCTCACACGGGAACTCGGACGAACTTTAAGATGGCGTCGAGTGAAAAGGGGACCCCCGCGACAAGGGAAGTTACAGTTGGCAATGAGGGTAAAGTCCTCTGCGCATGCGCCACTCACACCGTGAGGGCGGGAATTTGGTAGTAGGGATCTGACACCGGTTAAGACCTTGCCGTTGGCCCTTAATGCTAGGATGTACAATTTTAATTTAGAATGTATGCATTTTCAGGATGCTAGACTCGGCTAGGAAACCATTGTATTAGAGATCTGTTAAGGTTAGCCAAAGAACATGTCTTCATCGAAATGTAATAAATGTAAAATTGTACATAATTCATGAAACTTTTATTTAATGTTTTAAATTTTGTTTCATATTTTAATAAATACGGCCGGGGGGGTAACTCCCCCCCGCCTTCCAAAAGTTCAAACCTGTGTCTGTCTACTCCCATTGGGAATTGGTGTTGGGAGGGGGTGGCGGGCATCCCGGCCATACGTGAAATGATGTCACAAATTATACATGATTATAGCGACGTTTAATACCAAAAAATTGTATTTAGGCGAGGCATACTTCGCAAGAAAAAACAGTATTCTTTTTCTCTGTTACGCCGTTGTGCTGATTTTACATACATTTTCCAGCATATACTTAAGGTGCAAAAATGCAATTTGTGTCAATTGCACCCCACAATCAATGTTTGGCTTTGCTGAAATTCATCCTTAGTGGGAGAATTATCTGAGAAAAATCGTTTTTCTCGTTAAACCGAAGGAAAAAGGAGGAACTGAACAGTCTTCACAGAAGGCGACAGACTGGAATTTCACTTCACTGTTGAAAACATATTAAATCAATGCACCAATGTATGCTATCTGTCCATGCCTGTGCTAGGGAGAGGAGTTGGCCTAATGGCTAGGGCGGTGAATCTCGAATCTGAGGATCTGGTTTCGAGTCTCTGCAATGACGGTGAACATCCTGTGATTTTGGGTAAATCACTTAACCTAACAAAAAATAAAAAAATGTAATGCAATTGGTGCTGTGTAAAGCGCACTGATACCCGATGCGGGTCATATTTGTGCTATATAAAACTGTAAAAAAAAAACATATGGGGCATATTATCAAGCAGCAGCGATAATTATCGCTGGCCGCTTAGCGAGAGCTTTTTTATCACCGGCTATCGCTGGCAATTATAGCCATGCTATTGCTATATTAACAACGCATAGCTCAATGGCGATAATTTTCCAACGATAGCGGTGTTTTCCATGGAACATCCCTGGTTTTCCAGCGATGTTCCATGGAAAACGGCGATAACCTTGCTGATACGACCCTGTGGTTGTATCAGCATAATCCACCCCCATTGTTAGGTATGGGTAAGTCAGCATTTTAGCAGACGTTAGTTTTTGGCGAATAACCACAGTTTTGCCATAAACTGACGACTGCTAAAATGCATGGGCCTCCTTGTAAATATTGAGATGTACATTTGGCGATATTTTACAAAGTGGTCCGTCAGGGGTACGCCCAGTGATGCCACCTTTGCATCTTATTAGAGATGCAAAGCGAGGCGTCGGGGAAACGGGTGCTAACATGCGCTAATGCATGTTAGACTTAGCCCCACCTTGTAAATAGGGCGATAAAAATATCGCCGCTTTAGCGGCAAAAAGTGCCGCTAAAGCGGCGATACTGCCCTTGTTAATATGCCCCGTATGTACACAACACACATATTCAGAACATGTGCATTTTCTCAGAAGGTTGACTGGGAAATCTAATGCAAATGAGTTGAACACCCACACAATATGCATTGAGAATTTCTAATCCATTTCCACACTTATCCTGACATTTAAATTATACTCAGAAGATTTAGTTGTGAGTACTGAATGCTGGAGTAGGTGTGGAAAGTGCAGCAAAGTGTGTGCAGCTCGTACAGTAGGTGTATGGAGCTAGTTTTGGAAGCAGGATCTTGTTGTTACCAGTTCAGCAGCTCAGACACCAGGTAATTTTAGTTTGAAGGGAATTTGAGTTCACAGGTGCTTTGTTTAAACCTGTTATGCATAAGTATAAACCTGAAGTCACACATAGCTACCTTTCACATGCACATTAATCCACTGTGCTGCCCTATTGCCCTAACTGGATCAGTATGACCCCTGAATATTGAACCCGCAATGTCGGTGGGACAGACTATTTGGGACACAATATCAAAAATGCAGGGGCATATTATCAAGGGGGGCGATAGGCAATTTTCGCCGCTTTAGCGGCTGTTTTTGGCCGCTAAGCGGCGATAATACTATCGCCCTGTTAGCAAGCTGTCGCTAACAGCAGTTAGCGACAGCTTGTAGGCGATAGCGAGCGGTTTGGGGCCCGCTTTGCATGCCAGCGATATTTATTCCTAATGACATGCAAAGTGGGCGTACCAAACCTGTTAGCAACTGAAAGCAGTCACTAACATCGCTATCTCCTATTAGCAACACAGGCGTAGCGATGAAAATATTCACGCTAAGTGCGAATATCTCCAAAAACTAACACCTGCTCAGACCAGTTCTTAGCCATTAGATCCAATGGGAGGTGGATATAATGGCTAGGACCCTGTTCGAGATAATGCGTGAATATCGCTGTATTCTCAGCGATATTCACAGAGTTTTCAGCTATCGCCCGGAATTTTATCGCTTTTGAGATAAACGTTGCTAACAGCACGTTATCTCAGTGATAAAATCCTGTGATGCGCGGCGATAAAAAAATTTGCCGCTAACCCTACTTAGTGATAAATATCGCTATATGTTGATAATATGCCCCGTAGATTTTTCTATACCTAACACCACATATATGTACCTAAGAGTTACATTTATCTTCAAAGTATGTAGATGTGGAGTTGGGAATAGCAAATCTATATTCACTTATCTTTTTACATTTTGCCCCACTATATTCTGTTCGCGATATTCTTTTACCACGATATTGCTGGTGTCGACATTCAGTCGTACAATCATTCAGATCTATCACTCATTTCTGTCTTTGCAGGTATTGTGTGTTGCACAGTTGGAGAATTGATGCTTCTCTCTTGATTCTTTCGATGACAATTTCTCTCTGGTCAGGAGGATAAAAGGAGGTCACAGGAGAGATAAGAGTTGGAGCAGGGAATGATTTTTTCAAAAAGTATTTTAACTTTGAAGCTTTTCGCAGTTAAAATCACCCTACAGCTGGCAGAGGCAAGATGAAGGCAATCAGAAGACTGTGAGCCGGTCCCATCTCCTTACCCTAATCTTTACAAAGACCAATCAGTCAACGCAGTCCACCATGACCTCCGTACACAGAGGCGGCTCTGGATTTAATACAGCTATGTCAATCAGTCATAACATGTATTCGATTTGACAAGCAAATCATAAAGGCACATAAATGACAATGCATTAAAAAAAGATGTCATGGAGTAAAAATACAAGATTTAAATAAAATACTCAAAATCATTAAAAGGATGGTAGATCATATAAAACCACGAGAAATGCAGACAAATGAATTCAGTCTCTTACATGTACAGTGTGGTTGCCCTACTTTATTTCCCATGCTGCTTGGGATCTTTTTCAACAACATGATGAACCTACCCATCTGTAATAAATTGTTACAGGCAAATCCTGCTGAAATCTTCCTATTACAAGTGAGTTCTGACAGCAGCACGGAATTAGTTAACAGAAGGAGATTACAAACGCCCCCGTATTGATGAAGATTAAGCAAGCATAACATTGGAGAGGTTTGCAAATTAACCACACTTGTTAATTGCATCTATGCAGGCGGCGCATGTCCACGCCAAGAGTGAGAGGTGAGTTTTTCATGAAGACGCTGGAGACAGAAGCCAGAATGTCCAAGGATCTTTGGCTGACATGGAGGGCAGCCCCAAAGAGGCTAACTTGGGTTAATCAACATGATTCTGTTCTCTTGAAAAATAAATTATATTTGAGTGGGTTTCTCATGCATGCAGGTGAGGTTCTCAGTTGTCCTGCTATTGTGCTAGGCCTGAAAAAGGAAATGCTGCAAGCTGACACTGACCTTTATAAATTTAGAGATTGATGATGCTTCATTTTAACTTTGTACCTTTTATACTCCTCGCCGAAACCCCCTTGCTGGTTTTACCTTCCCTTCTGGCTTCCCTTAGCATCAGTGTCTGTCTTTTATTTCCAAAAACATGTTCCCTCACCCTCAACGTTTGGGGTATTTAACTTTAACTTTGATTATGTAGCTATTTCTGTCTCACACTCGCAGTTTATTCAATAAGTATTGAACCCTTTGTTTCCAAGCCTCACTACAACATTTATCATTCAACCCTTCCATCCTTCCATGTACTGTCTCACCTGCAGGATCCTGCTTTTTTAATATATTTTTTCTTATGTGATATTTGGGTTTTCAGCATGCTGGCGCAAATGCCCTTAAAGAATAATTATAATTCACTAGGAGA
Organism: Lissotriton vulgaris; assembly: GCF_964263255.1. Taxonomy (NCBI): domain Eukaryota; kingdom Metazoa; phylum Chordata; class Amphibia; order Caudata; family Salamandridae; genus Lissotriton; species Lissotriton vulgaris. Next base: position 52,501,680 of record NC_141698.1, on the reverse strand, counting down.
TTTATTTCCTCTGACATTTGCCTGTCCTTAAGCTTTTCCCTTCATTCCCCTGTCGATTCTCACTTCCTCCTGGATAAATATTATTCCCCTCTAGCCCCATCTGCCTTTCTTTCCAAGATTCACTATCTGATGATCACCTATAACTTTCCCTATTGGTTCCGCTCACATCCTTTTTCACGTTTGTCCTCTCCCCTTCTTAATTTTCATCATCCCCTTGAAATGGTTTTCCAGTTTCACTTCCTCCTTAGTTGGTTGCTGTATTAGCTCTTCAACTTCCTTCTTCAGTCTCACTTTCCCTTAGACGCCTCCTACTTCCCTCTCGTCTCCCCACCCTTCCTCTTTAAGTACCACTTCCACACCACCCCCTTTTAGGTTCCCATCATCCCCTTTTCTTGTTTCCCTTTACATTTTTGCACTTCTATTTTCAAATGCACCTCCCTCTGGCTCAGCTCTTACATCCCTGTCGTCCTCTCTCCCTTCTAACCTTTCCATAATCTCTACACTTTCCCTTTTTAAGGCGTAATTCCTCCTGAACAACACCTCATTTACCATGCGACCCTGGTCCTTTTCTCTTTAAATCTTAATTAATCCTGACCAACTCATACTTCCTTGTCACCCCCTCCTCCTTATTACATTACTCATTGTTTAATTACAATAATCTCCTTTCCATTCCTTTTCAAGTCTCACTTGCTCCTGATCACCTCTTAGTCCACACAATCCCCTTGCAATTTACTTTCCCCAGGTCACCTCACCTTTTCTCTTCAATTCTTAATTCGTCCTGGACACTTGTTTCTTCCTCATCATCCACTGAACCCCTGCTCTTCAAGTTTCACCTACTCAAAATGTACTTCCAGCTGACTGCTTCCTGTTTCACTGTTGTCCCCTCACCTGTCTTAATCCCTGTTGTTTCTTTACCCTTCCATTTTGGTGTTTCTCCAGGAAGAAATACGATGTACTGAGATCATTAGATTTTGTTGCATGCTACTCACCTGCAAGCACAAAGAGCACAAAAACACTTCCTGCTGCTGAATGTCCACTGAGAAATCATGGATACAGCAGCCACAATCGACCTTATTATCCACTGATAAACTTAATGACGTCTTTGTCACAGAGACCAAGATTCACCTCAACAACCTCCAACATGTCCTGACACCAAAAGACTTAGGGGCATATTACCAAGCATTAGCGATAATTATCGCTATGCTTGGTTAGCGGCAATAATTTTATCGCCGTGCTTCACCTATTTTTATCACTTAGGAGCCTTGCTATTATCAAGGCTTATCTCCTAAGCGATAAAAATTGGCCGAAATGCATGAATATCGCTGAAAAGTCCGCGATATTCATGCATTACCGAGCTAATGCTCTTAGCCATGTTATCCACCTACCATTGGATAACATGGCTAAGAACTGCTCAGGGCAGGCGTTAGCTTTTGGAGATATTCGCGCTCAGCACGAATATTTCCAAAAGTTGGCAACCGGAGATAGCGATGTTAGCGACTGTTTTCAGTCGCTAACATCTTGGCACGCCCACTTTGCATGTCATTAGCGATAATTATCGCTGACATGCAAAGTGGACCCCTAAATGCCCGCTATCACCTACAAGCTGTCGCTAACTGGTGTTAGCAACAGCTTGGTAATTGGGCGATGAAATTATCGCCGCATTAGCCGGAAAAAGTCCCGCTAATGCGGCGATAATGGCCCTTGGTAATATGCCCCTTAGGCCTCGATTAAGAGTCACTCGCAGGGAGCGACAGTGGCGATCTCCCAACAGCCCTATTGCAACTACGGTGGTCGGACTGCCAAAGCCTCGCTGCAGCCGGCGTTCCCTTGTGGTGTTGCAGCGGTCAGGAGGCCGCAATATGCTTGGCAGGACCGCCACAGTCCCTCCAAACATATTACAAGTACCCTTTCTGCCGGTGGTGTCATGGAGGTTCTTACTCCATTGCAGAGAGAAAACAAATGCTCCTTAGCACGGCAATGCACACCGGGGGTCAAAACATGTATCCCCCTGTGTGCATAAGCCCCAGTTCCTACATGGCGTGAACTTTTTAGTCCATGCCGTGCAGGAACTGTTTTTGGTGTTCCCATTGCAGTGCCCAATTTTATGTTTAAAGTATTTTATTCAGCACAACACGTTAGAACAAATACAGATCAGGAAATGCGACATAGCAGGGCGGGTAAGCCAGTCTCAGTAGCGCCATTAGCAGACATCAGTCCCATAGATCACGCCTGCCCTGCAATCCAAGTCGCGCGTAGTCCCAACGTGGCATGACATTTCACACACAACCCCCTTCCCAACAAACCCCCCCAACAACCCAGGGCCTACCGCCCAAATCCCCCCCCCCCACCCCACGTCCAGTGCACAGTCCCTAACCAAGATACACATCAAAGCCACATTCACAAGGAGGATGAGTCCAGCAATAGCTCATCGGGCAGACTCCACTGGGGCCTGAAGCCGCAAGAGGCGGAGATACTTGGGGCAGGTAAGTTCCCTAAATTCAGTCAGCAACAGGGAGTGGAACGGTTGCCAAAGCTCACGGAACTGGTCCACATCGCCCGCCACTGTGAGAGACAATTTCTCCATACCCAACACGTGCCACAGCCTATGGAGCCAGCCGGTGATAGATGGTAACGTAGCCGTGTGCCAGTGTATTAAAATGTTCTGAACTGCGGAGCCCAAAGCTATCGCTATCTGCCTGCCCCTGCGGGATCTAAGGGGATACATCAGACCATTCGGAAGCCCTAGCAGAGTATAAGCTGGGAAGCGCGGTAGCTCAATTTCGAAATGTGAATCGATTTCATCCAGCACTTCCTTCCAATAAGGTCCTAAGAGCGGGCAGTCCCACAGTATATGCATGAGTGTACCCCGGTGCCCACACCCCCGCCAACATGTGTCATCCTTACTATGATCAAACTCGTGGACCCGTTCAGGTGTATAATACCAATATGTAGAGACCTTTGTCAGCGTGTCAGTGAGTCCTATGTGGTGTGCCGAGTGCCTTGCTCTATAGGCTATGTGCTCCTATTCCTTAGGGCTCAAGGTCCTCCCCAACTCCCGTTCCCAACGCTCCCTCCCCGGGTGATAAAGGTGCGTCGCCGGTGGCTGCAGCAGCTTGTATAAATCCGTGATCAGTTTGGAGTCCGATGTCCTCGTCAGGAGCCACTTTTCGTAGGGAAGAAAAAGTCGATCAGCCATCTCCCTCACCTGCGACTGAAGGGCCCAGTGGCGGGCCTGCATATAACGGAGCCGCTCCGTCTCCGGGAGGGAGAACTCCTGGCGGAGTTGTGTAAAGGGGATAACTCCCTCAGGGCCATATAAATGACACAGGGCTCTACACCCGGCCTGTTTCCATCTAGCGAACGCTCCTCTCTCCATACCCGGAGTGAAGTCTGGGTTGTCCACCAGCGGGGTGAGTGGCGACGGAAACGTGGTGAGGCCATGCGAAACGTTGGTAGCATCCCACACCCGTAGGGGTACCCGTGTGACAAAGGATGCATAGAGATTCCTGGGCCGGTGGGAGAGACGCAGGAAAGGGATCTCCTGCAGAGGTCTCCCTGCCACCGCCTGATCCTGAAAGAGCCAATGCTTATCGGATTCCCACCTACTCCACTCCACAAAATAACGTAATTGCGTAGCTTGAAAATATTTGCGGAAATCCGGTATCCCTAGGCCACCAGCTTCAGGGGCCAGCAGCGACAGCGCTCTACGTATTCTAGGCTTCTTACCCTGCCAGACAAACTGGGAAACATCTGCCTGTAGTTGCGAGATCCACCCCGCGGGCGGCTGGAGTGGTAGAGCTCGAAAAAGGTACAGCACCTGGGGCAAGACCGTCATTTTAATAGCAGCTATCCTGCCCAACCAGGAAAGGGTGCCACGGTTCCACCTGCCCAATTCCTCCCTAATCTTGGCCCCCAGGGCCTGGTAGTTGGCTGACACCATAGCCGGCAAGGTTGGAGCAATCAGAATCCCCAGATAAGGCGCCGTTCCCGACGACCAGAGCATGGGAAACCTCTGTTGCAGACAGGTTCTAGTAGCCGGTGTGAGGGAGATATCCAACGCCACCGACTTCCCCATGTTCATCCTGAACCCTGATACCGCGCCAAAGGAGGCCAGCTCCTCCATGCATGCCGGTAGAGCCATCCGGGGTCTATCAATAGACAGAATAACATCGTCAGCGTAGAGGCTGATAGCATGCGTGAAACCGCCCATCCGAATCCCGGACACCGCCGGATTATCCCACACCCTCTGGGCAATCGGCTCCATGTAAAGAGCAAAAAGCAGGGGCGAAAGCGGGCAACCCTGCCTGGTGCCTCGTTCAATATCAAAAGTCTCGGAGGCGAGCCCGTTAACACGGACCACTGCCGTTGGCCGAATGTAACAATTAAGAATCATGGAGCGGAATTTCTCGCCTATGCCTGCTTTCACAAGCACCCGCTCCAAGTAAGGCCAGTGGACCCGGTCAAATGCCTTCTCCACGTCCACCGCCAGCATCAGTCGTTCTCCCGGAATCTGGGAGGCCTTCTCAAGTAGATGGACAATTCGTTTTGTGTTGTCCACTGTCTGTCTTCCCGGGACAAATCCCGCCTGGTCAGGATCAATGAGACCGGGCAGGTGGAGAGCCAATCTAGCGGCCAGAATCCCCGTGCACAATTTCAAATCAATATTTAGAAGGGAGATCGGTCTATACGACCCACACTGTTTCCGGTCCTTACCAGGCTTAGGGATAACCGAAATAGTGGCTCGGAGCAGATCGGGCGGAATGGCGCCAGGCTCCGCAAAGGAATTGAAAAGGAGCGTCAGAATGGGGGCTAACGTCGTGCAAAACGTTTTATAATAAAGGGCAGTATAGCCATCCGGACCCGGCGCTTTGCCATGTTTAAGCCTGGCAATAGCGGAAATTACCTCCTCTATCCGGATGTCTCTATCCAGATGATCCGCCTGCGAGGGCTCCAGAGAAGGCAGTGCAACCGAGTCCAAATAAGCGTCCATTGCCATCTCGTCCGGGGGATCCCCCGTATAGAGCTCCTTGTAAAAGCCGCGAAAGACTGCCGCTATTTGAGCGTCCGTCATGGGAACAGGGCACACCAAACTACCAAGCCAATTCTTTCACTGGGAAGGAAACAAGCTACCGGGGACCGGTTTCTGGCATTTCAGCCGTCTTCGGTAGTTTGGTTTGCCCTGTTCCCATGATACACTGGGCCAGGGACAGACTAATTTGCATATAGCCAGGTTCTGAGCTGGGATGGTGCAGTGAGCTAAAAAACGGTGTTGGATTAAGCCCTGATCTCTTGACTGGGTGAGAGTATTCTGCTTAATTCAGAAACTCTGTCCATCACCACCCCCTATTGTTTAATTGTTCTTTATTGTCAGCCGAGGAGACCGCTATAAATTCCCCTCTAAGGACAGCCTTCAACGCTGCCCACTGCGTGGCACGGCTAGTGTCCGTATTATCATTATGGGATTGAAATTCCCGAATCACCTTCTCAATGTGGGTCACGACCTCCGCCCTGTGCAGCAGCGTGTCACGGAGGACGGGGAGCCGCCGGAGGTACACACAATGTGACCTCAACCGGGGCATGGTCCGAAAGGGAGATCACGCCCATCTCTGACCCTGAGGCCAACGCCCTCACCGGTGAGGTGACTAAAAGGTGGTCTAATCTTGCGTACATCTTGTGGGCGTGGGAAAAGTATGAGTAGTCCCTATCCGCCGGGTGCAGGTGTCGCCACAGATCAAGGAGGTCCACCTCCTTTAACTGAGCTCTACGGTCACCAGAGAGCTCCCCGACCTGCGGGGAGCGTTGCGCCGATCTGTCCAGCGCAGAGTCAAAGACAACGTTGAAGTCCCCCCCCTAGTATGATACGCCTGTCCTGGGAGGAGGTGACATCTTCAATCGCCGCCTGCAAGAAGCGGTCCTGCCGTTCATTGGGGCTATACAGGGACCCAATCATAAACAGAAGACCCCCTATCCTGAACCGATACGCCAGCAGCCTACCCTTCTGTTCGGTGAATTTGTGGAGGATTTCCCCTCTAAAGTGCCGGGCCACCAGTATCGCCACCCCAGCCGTCTTAGT